>NC_041389.1:60974716-60994834 GCF_002162155.2 Triticum dicoccoides | reverse complement strand
TATGCTTAAGACATAGGCTCTACAGTATGCTATGCTGTGTACCGCACCTGAAGTGTGCTTTACCATGAGTCAGTCAAGGGGTACAAGAGTGATCCAAGAATGGATCACAGGACAGCGGTCAAAGTTATCCTTAGTAACTAGTGGACTAAGGAATTTTCTCAATCATGGAGGTGGTAAAAGAGTTCGTCGTAAAGGGTTACGTCGATGCAAGCTTAACACCTATCCGGATAGCTCTGAGTAGAGATACCGGATACGTATAATGGAGCAACAATTTAGAATAGCTCCAAGTAGAACAGTTATTTGGAATAGCTCCAAATAGAACGTGGTAGCTGCATCTAGGAGATGACATAGAGATTTGTAAAGCACACACGGATCTGAAAGGTTCAGACCCGTTGACTAAAACCTCTCTCACAAGCAACATGATCAAACCTAAAACTCTTGGGTGTTAGTCACATGGCGATGTGACCTTGAGTGTTAATCACATATCGATGTGAACTAGATTATTGACTCTAGTGCAAGTGGGAGACTGTTGGAAATATGCCCTAGAGGCAATAATAAATTGATTATTATTATATTTCCTTGTTCATGATAATCGTTTATTATCCATGCTAGAATTGTATTGATAGGAAACTCAGATACATGTGTGGATACATAGACAACACCATGTCCCTAGTAAGCCTCTAGTTGACTAGCTCGTTAATCAATAGATGGTTATGGTTTCCTGACCATGGACATTGGATGTCGTTGATAACGGGATCACATCATTAGGAGAATGATGTGATGGACAAGACCCAATCCTAAGCCCAGCACAAGATCATGTAGTTCGTATGCTAAAGCTTTTCTAATGTCAAGTATCATTTCCTTAGACCATGAGATTGTGCAACTCCCGGATACCGTAGGAGTGCTTTGGGTGTGCCAAACATCACAATGTAACTGGGTGGCTATAAAGGTACACTACGGGTATCTCTGAAAGTGTCTGTTGGGTTGGCACGAATCGAGATTGGGATTTTGTCACTCCGTGTAAACGGAGAGGTATCTCTGGGCCCACTCGGTAGGACATCATCATAATGTGCACAATGTGACCAAGGGGTTGATCACGAGATGATGTGTTACGGAACGAGTAAAGAGACTTGCCGGTAACGAGATTGAACAAGGTATCCGTATACCAACGATCGAATCTCGGGCAAGTACCATACCGCTAGACAAAGGGAATTATATACGGGATTGATTGAGTCCTTGACATCGTGGTTCATCCGATGAGATCATCGTGGAACATGTGGGAGCCAACATGGGTATCCAGATCCCGCTGTTGGTTATTGACCGGAGAACATCTCGGTCATGACTACATGTCTCCCGAACCCGTAGGGTCTACACACTTAAGGTTCGATGACGCTAGGGTTATAAAGGAAGCTTGTATGTGGTTACCGAATGTTGTTCGGAGTCCCGGATGAGATCCCGGACGTCACGAGGAGTTCCGGAATGGTCCGGAGGTAAAGATTTATATATAGGAAGTCCTGTTTCGGCCATCGGGACAAGTTTCGGGGTCATCGGTATTGTACCGGGACCACCGGAAGGGTCCCGGGGGCCCACCGGGTGGGGCCACCTGCCCCGGGGGGCCACATGGGCTGTAGGGGGTGCGCCTTGGCCTACATGGGCCAAGGGCACCAGCCCCAAGAGGCCCATGCACCTAAGGAACCCTAGAGGGAAGAGTCCTCAAGGGGGAAGGCACCTCCGAGGTGCCTTGGGGAGGATGGACTCCTCCCCCCCCTCTTGGCCGCACCCTTTGCTTGGAGTAGGGGGCAAGGCTGCGCCTCCCCCTTCTCCCCTGCCCCTATATATAGTGGAGGGGAGGGAGGGCATCCATACCTGAGCCCTTGGCGCCTCCCTCCCTCCCGTGACACCTCCTCCTCTCCCGTAGGTGCTTGGCGAAGCCCTGCAGGATTTCCACGCTCCTCCATCACCACCACGCCGTTGTGCTGCTGCTGGATGGAGTCTTCCTCAACCTCTCCCTCTCTCCTTGCTGGATCAAGGCGTGGGAGACATCGTCGAGCTGTATGTGTGTTGAACGCGGAGGTGCCGTCCGTTCGGCACTAGGATCATCGGTGATCTGAATCACGACGAGTACGACTCCATCAACCCCGTTCACTTGAACGCTTCCACTTAGCGATCTACAAGGGTATGTAGATGCACTCTCCTTTCTACTCGTTGCTGGTCTCTCCATAGATAGATCTTGGTGATTCGTAGGAAATTTTTTGAATTTCTGCTACGTTACCCAACAGAAGCTTCTCTCAAGAAGGCTCGTGGTTCTTAGAGGGAACGTGTCACTTTTGAGTGCGAAACGATATACGTTGTCCCCCTTGAGTTTATTTACAAAGGCAACATAGAACTACATGAGTGCCCTGTTAAATTTTGGAATTATTTCGGCTTTGTTTGGCCTTATTTACACATTAATTGAGTTTTTGGTCATTTAATGTGCATAATTCAAATTTCAACTACAAGCACGTGCTCCCGTGCACCAAAGTTGGTTGAAAATCACATTTGTGTCCTCGGGTGAATTTCTACTCCCATGCAAAAAATGAGAATAAGATTCAAACATCTGGGCATCGTGGCTCGGTCAAGAACATTGAGAAACTTGGTTTTAAAATCATGAAACTTGGCATGGTGTCATGTCATGGTAGTACCATGCCGTGGTAAAAACATTTGGCCGAATAGGAACAAATTTTGGTATAAGCTTCTTGCAAATCGGAGCTGCTCTCAAGAAGGCTCGTGGTTCTGGGAGGGAACGTGTCACCTTTGTGTGCATAATTCAAATTTGAAATACAGGCACATGTTCGTGTGCACCAAAGTTGGTTGAAAAATCACATGTGTGTCCTCGGGTAAATTTCTAGGTTCCATGCAAGAAATGGGAATGAAATTCAAAATTCTGGGCGTCGTGGCTGGGTTGGAAACATTGAGAAACTTAGTTTTTTAATTCCTGTAAATCCAAAACACGCATGAAAATAATGAAACTTGGCTTGGTGCCATGACATCGCACCAACATACTGTGGTAAATTTGAAGTCCGATTTGCGAAGGCGCACACATTTGCAATCAACAAAGTCATTTTGGAACAAGTGCTGTCACATTACAATCGGAAACACAAGTATTATTGAAACCGTGGGCGTTCTACTTACTAGTACCATTTACGTTCCGCCACGCGTCCCCATTTTTTATTAGCTAGGAGGCGCCGTGCAGGGTAGCTATTTGAGTACGAGAGGCGTGCGATCAGACCCCTGCGCGTGCTTATCGGGAGGAGAGCCCTTTGACCTCCATCTGCCGTCCACCTCTCTCCCAAGGTCTCCATTAATGGCGCCCGAGCCTCTGTTTAATGGCGTGGCTATGTCTCACTCAACTGAGATTTAAGAGAGAAAAAAGAAAATCTGACAGCACGGATCTTGATGTAAGATCTGACGGACCTATATAGCATATACTGCGACTTATAGCAAGACTGATGAATATATAAGGACGAGTTTTTTGATCAAAAAAGGGCTTGCCTCTTCCGATTTTTATTACTGAAAACCACCACAATTCACAAGAAGTTCAGCACAACTCCAGCCTAACACGAAGGACTAAAGTACCAGATTGAAATCGCAACATCCCAAGAGGCCAACAAAGGCCAAACATCCGCGCTAGAACCCAACATTTCACAACCGACGACACAATCGACATCCTAAACCGATTATTACATCAAAAGAAACCAGGAAACTGAAGGAAGCCTAGCAGCAACTAGAAGAACAACAACGCCAGGGTCGCCACAGCAAGAGTTTTATTCATTCCAGCCTCGCAACATTGATCTTCCACAGAAAGATAAGGACGATTAATTGTCTTACATAATTAAAAAAGCCACATGTGGCTATGCCCGAAATACACAAGGGCAAAAGAAGAAAGAAGACAAGGATCTGGCTCACTGATCTCTACTTTCTTGATGCGTTGCTGCAGGCCGCGGGAACTAGTCTCCGCGGCGTGCGGCGATGAGCTCTTTCTTGTCCTCAAGACGCTGCTTGAGAACATCCACGGATTCCTCCACCAGCCTTTGGCGCTCGTTGCGGAGCATGTCATTCTCGTCCATAAGTTTCTTGACGATGATGCCGGTCCTCTTCAACAAGGCACTGGTCTCCTCCTGCTGGTCTGTACTTCGGATGATCTTCTCCCTCAGCAGGTCGCGCTCGGCCCGGAGCCTCTCATTGCCCTCCCTTAGTTGCCGGATGACGCCGGTAGCCTGTTCAAACGAGGCTTTCACGTCGTCATGCAACCTTGCCAAGCCGGAGATCTGATCCATCTGGCTATGGACAATCGCATGCATGCGCCTGTAACAGTCATCGCCTGCCCGCGAGAAATTTTCCCAGGCCGCCGTGGCGCGGTGGGACATCTCTGCTGCTTCTTCGGCGCGGCTGGACCAGTCTGCTGCATCGACGGCGCGACGGGACCTCTGTGCTGCTTCAGCGGCGCGACGAGACCTCTGTGCTGCTACTTCCGCGCGGCGGGAGATGTCGGCTGCTCTCGCAGCGAGGCGGGACATCTCTCGTGCTTCCGCTTCCATGCTCGCCTCTCCCTGGTAGCAATCTCTCGACCCATAACTCACGCTTGCCATGGCAGACGCAAGGGAAGGATGCTGAATGACTTTTTGTTTTTGTGGATGAGGAGTTGAGGAGGAATGTGCAGTCATCTTGGCATACTAGTATTTATAACCAACTACTAATACGCTCCTAAGTGGGAACCATTTAGGTTGTGATCGGTGTGAACAGGTTTGGAATTCAATATACTAGCGTGGTACTAATACACTCCTAAGTGGGAAACCGTTTAGGTTGTGATCAGTGTGAACAGTTTTGCAATTCAATATAGCGTGGAGTAATTTGGAATGTGACAAGACGCAAGCTCAAAAACTTGTACTCTGAGTTTAGTAGTACGTTATACAGGAAGAGAAGAGGTGCACGCACGCACTCGTCCTCTCACACACGCGTCTGTTTTTTCTCGAAAAGGAGGATGATGACCCCCGCCCTCATCATCTGGGAGTCACACACGCATCTCTAGCTACGAATTGTAGTGTTCTCAACCATCCGATTGGCTCTATCATGGATGTACCTATATACTAAAACATGTCTAGATACATCTATATTTTGACAAATGAAAGGCATGTCTATTGTGGAACGGAGGGAGTGCTTGTCATCAAAAATGGATAAAAAGGGACGTGTCTAGAACTAAAATACGTCTACATACATCTCCTTTTATCCATTTTGATGACAAGTAGTACTCTTACCCAAAGGAACTTTATATCCAACAGACACAAAATATCCGTTCGACTGTTGGAAATTACTGATCTGATGTCGAGTAATTGCTGCAGCGCCACCAAAACTCACCATTTCTTAAGCTAAAGTAGACCAAGGTAATCCCTATATTAGCATATTACTAAGATAAACAGAAGGCACTGTCGAAACATTTAGGACGTGAGCTTGTCAATCTGAATGTGGAGGGACACAAGCTTAGCCCCGGCCAGCAGCTTGGGCGGAACTGCCAAGAAGGCCAGCTCCTGCACGTCGACGTCGCCGGGATCCTTGTTGCTTGTCACCTCCATTTCCACCTTGACGGCGTCGGTCGTGCCTTTGGGCTCCCCCAGCGGGCCGTTCGCCCACAGCTTGGCCAAGTAGTGCGGCAGTGGGGACGCCCACGCTTTGATGCAGACGACCGACACGGCGATAGGCGCGCCGATGTCGAGCACGCCGCCGACCAAGAAAAACGCGCGGCAGTCCTCCTCCGTGAACAGCAAGAGCCGTGGCTCCGACAGTGGCACTTGCAGCTGGAGCACCTTGCCATACTGGATCCTGTGCACGAGCATGGGATGCGCGGTGCTGATGTGGTGGTAGAGCACCGGCGGTGGGCCTTCATAGCCGCAGACGGGCACGGGGCATTTGCAGGGCGCGAGCGGACACACGCTCTGGTGATCGGCGAGCTTGTCGTAAGTGACGTAGAGCCCACAGCCTTCGTGCGGGCACTCCACCCTCACCGATGAAAGGACAAAGTCCACCGCCGTGTTCCGCACGTTGAAGCCACCGCCGCGCTTGCACTTCTAGCACTGCTACTGGTTCCGGGGGCGCTCGACGCGGCAGTCCGCGCAGGATAGGTGCCCTCCCTTGCACTGCAGAAATCAATCCAACAGCACATCAATCAAGAAACCTGCACCTTGCTCAATCAGCCGAACGGACGAGGTGTATTCGAACCTCATACACTGGAGGCTTCAAGGGGCGGAGGCACAAGGGGCAGTGGAGCACGGTGAGGTCCATCGAGACCTTAGAGAGCTCCATCGTCGGGTCCTGTTCGATCTCTCCCTCCTCGTGCACAACCATCCTTCAAGGTGCATTAAATCAACACACGCAAGTACTATCAAAAGAAGAGTCATGACATGCATGCATGCATTGTAATTAATGCATCGGTAAACACAAATTATTGAAATATATCGAGTGCAGTGCTTTGATGTGTCGCGTCAACTCGTACATCAATGAGAAGTTTGATTATCCTCTCCCTCGCGGACTTAACTGCACCTGCCTTTGGCTGTATGACAGGTTGGCCACACACCTGTCGGGCCCACCTGTCATACACGCAAAGACAGGAGCGTCCCTCCCTCGCCCATGAGCGTGGTGGCTGGCAAGACTAGGAGAAGCTTTCGCTACACGCTCTCCCTCCCGCACGCGGTGGACATGCAGTAGTTCAATCGGTGCCAGATGGCCAGAAGCGTACTGTAGTACTCCTCCAGTGCAGTAGTACACCATCATTGTTCGACTTCCCGAAGAGGCGAAGAGCCAAGCGCAGCCCGGACGCTCATGTGGCAGTTTCATGTGTAGAGTAGTCTAGATAGCGTGTACTGTGCCTGTAAGCTTAAAATCGTTGGGGTCCGCTCCATGCTATGTGGCCGTCTTGAATTTTTTAAAAAAAAATTAAAATAGTCTTCTGGCCCTACGTGTCACCCTCGTGATTGTAGTTCACACGCTCATCTGGTCAAGACAGCAATATATATTTTAATTTGTTTTTTTTTGAAAAGGGGGGACTCCCCGGCCTCTGCATCAGAACGATGCATACGACCACATATATTTTAATTTTTGGTGGGTAAATGTTAGAGGTTGCACCAAATATATTGTACATTGCGGGTCTTTCAGCCAAGTTTAGAGGCAAGCATGTGGGGCCAGTGCTATGATGTGTCGCGTCAACTCGTAGAACGAGGAGAAGTTTGATTTTACTACACGCCTTCTCCCTCGCCCATGCGCGCGGTTGCACACAAACTAGGACAGGCTTTTGCTTAGTAGTAGTACTTCCACAACAAGCTATCCGTCCCGCTCGCGGTGGCGGACATGCAGCAGTGGATTCGACACTGTAGAAGCAGTAGTAGTAACATCATTGTTCGTCTTCTTGAAGAGGCGAAGAGCCAAGCGCAAACCGAACGTTGCAGTTGCGAACATTGGAGCACGCATATAGCCAGGCTCTTGCATGAGACAAAATTGCTATGTGAGCCCACGATTGTACTAGTACATACAACTACTTGCTAGTATAGCTCTGTAAACCAGAAAGGAGTATTTGCCCTTCTAGAGATTTCAACAAGTGACTAGACTACACCGAGACGGAGTATATATGGAGCAAAATGAGTGAATCTGCACCGTAAATAAATACGTACTAGTTCTATCGTTTTCCTCTCCGAGGTACACAATATTGAGAATACTGACTAGTCTCTTTTTGACACGCATTTACATTTTTTTGACACAATACAGACGCAAGCGCTTATATACACGCGCATACACTCACCCCTATGAATGCACACATGCACGGCACTATCATGTTGAAATTTACGAAGTCACCATAGGCACCTCGTCGTCGACGGGTCCATAGGTGCTTGAATGCCAAGGAGGAAGAGGGTAGCGGTTCCCGAGACGTTGAACGGTCAATGATGCATCCTCAATTACATGCAGAGGGAATTAATTGGAGAAGCAGACTAGAGCCAGCACGATGTGAATGCAGAAGAGGAGTGTTACTGTACATGCTACAGTGTGGACCGTAGCACATTGTTTTTATGGCCATATCACCACATTATTGTTTTCTACTGCTGTTTCACCGGGCTACCGTGGTTCGCACGGCTGGTTCACTAGGTTGCTGTGGTTCGCACTCCTCCGACCTGAGTAGTACTCCCTCCATTCCTAAATATAAGTCTTCGTAGATATTTCACTGTGGACCACATACTGATGTATATAGATGCATTTTATGTGTAGATTCACTCATTTTTCTCCGTATGTGGTCCATAGTGAAATCTCTCCAAACACTTATATTTAGGAACGGAGGGAGTAGTATAGTACTAGTATATACCGCATCATTCTTTGCTCCTTCTTACTACTCCAACATGTGGGAGAGCCAGCATCCGGGTCGACGTGTCATGCACCAGATTAGAGTGCGGAACGGAAGGAAGGCATCACCCCGGTCGGAGCGCCAGTAATCTTCTATCTATCTATCTATTATATAATTAAAACAAGAGTCAAATAAGCCATCACGTTAGTCCACATATGTTAATATTTTTTGCACCGTTTGATTAGAAAAATAACGGCTAAGATTTAAAGATTTGTATGTTACATCGAAAAATATATGTACCAGTAGTCTTGAACTTCTATGTTGTCACGTTGTATACATATAAGCAATATGACCTTTAGAAAAAAGAGAAGAAAAACATATTAATAGGAAAGTTAAGTCACGTTGTATTTTTTTTTCTTTAGAACAGTCAGGCTGTAATCCGGATGTGATATCTACGGCAGGAAGCCATGAATGTACGCACGTAGGCATTGTACAAAAATAGAAAAATATGGAAAAAAAAGCATGTACGTGTTTGTATCGGATCAAACATAGGCAACCAATTAAGCTCCGGCCGGACATACGTGATTGGGACGGAGCATGTCAACCTAATCATCTGAGAAAAAGTAGGAAATACATAATGCATTAAAAACATGTACGTGTTTGTATCGGACCGAGCACATCCAATAACTTAAGCTTCTGCCGAACTTCAAAAAAAAAAACTTAAGCTTCTGCCGGACGTACGTGATGGGGCCGGAGCATGTGACGCTAATCATCCGACAAAAAGTAGGGAAAAAACAATGCATATGTTCGGTTTCCAGCATAACAAATCAATTAGGATCTTTTCTCAAAACAAATCAATTTTATTTTGAGGAACAAAAACAAATCAATTAGGATCATATAAAAAAAATCTCCTCGCAAAAAAATCATATAAAAATCAATTAGGCTCTGGTCGTATGTTTACAAAAATTAGGCCGCAGCCGTCCGGCCGGACGAGAAGACTTTTTTTTACTCGCAAAAAAAGAAGAAAAAGAAAAGACTTTCTTTTAGACGGGGACGCATATTATTTTTCTTTTTTTGGACAATGGAAGGCAGCAGATAGTTGACATGGACTCAGATGTCATGAATATGTAGCGGAGCTGAATTTTTTATATAAAGTCTATTGAGTACCGGACATTACTCTTATATAATCTGCACTTTCCCTCTAACCCTACTGAAACAACCATGTCATAGGTTAGTTTTGATCCTAAAAATTATCATTTGTGGAATTGAAAAGTGGATATATATTTTTGGGTACAACCATGTTTTAAGTTTCCTCTAAAACAACCATGTTTTAAGTTATTTTTCTCTTCTAAATAACCATATGCTCCTCTATGCAGTTATTATTGGCATATAAAAAGCTTATGTTTTGTTCATTCATACCTTTCCAAGCTTTTCAATAATAAAAATGAGATGAGAAACCACAAATCATGTACGTAAGAAGCAGATTAAGTTGTAATAAAGAATGTAGTTATAATGATAGTGAGTGTGATATAATGTTTTCGCAACTTTATTATACATGCGAAACTCTTCTTCGGTGGATAAAGAATGTAATTACGCTGATAGAGAAAATTATAATAAGAGAGGCATGAAAATTAGCCTTTCGGATGAAATTATAATACAATTAAAAATAATTTACAACTTGGTTTCCTTAAAACGTTCATATGGAGTCCTTTCATATGAACCCCGTAAAAGTTCCACGAATATTTATAGCTATATTCAATACTGTTAAAAGAGAAATTAGACTTAAGTTTGTAAATGAAATTCAACCTACAATGTACCGAGACATATAATAGAAGGAAACATCTACTTTTTTTTGAACACATCGTCAGAAGGCCTACTGCTATGAACACATGCGCACCCTACTGCTATGAGACATCATCTTAAGATTGCTGAAATAGGCACATATGTTTCTGTAGTCGACGAGAACGTCTCCTCCCACTGAATGCACATCGTCAGAAGGCATGAAATAAATCCAAGAAAATGCGAGCACCGGTGTCAAGTCGAGAACTTGAACTCTTGTAGGCTGGGGATACCACCGCCTTCTAACCATCCCATTATAGGTTGGTTCACGAAACATCTAATTTTTTAGAATAAATGAAAACAACTATTGTGTTGCCGCACAATGGCTGAATGCGAAAGGCCATCAAACGACCAATTATGAGTTGAGTAGCGAAGATGCACGTCTTTAAGTACCACCAATCGATAAAAATATTTTTAATAAATTATTGATAGGCAGGTACACCCAGGGATGTGTAGTGGAATGGGGAAAGTAAGCTAACAACATACGGTTTTTCATGGCGAATAGTTAATAAGTACTATTAATCTTTTATTTTGACTTATAAAGGCAAATAGTTAATAAGTACTATTTATCTTCTGTTTTGACTTACAAAGGCTCTTAGCTACAATCCAATACATTAAATGGAAATACTTTTTTTTACAAAAGTACACAATCATATTTAATCATACAATACTATTTGTATGGTATAATTAATCTGCTCATTTTCATAGGCCGAGTGGTCTACATGTATAAGGACATGAACCATTTGTACTCAGAAATTATAGTTCCATGTATAGACATTACGTCATGGCGTGCGTGAAATAGACAACAAAGATTGATTTGTTAAAGTTTACACGTACAAGGAGTCAAGCAGAAGCATAGAATATATATGCAATTAACCTCCTATAATAGCAACAACGTGAGCCAGCATTATAACAACACATGATTGAGCTCAAAACAAAGGGTCACCCAAGCACCCACCAGCCATTCAAAAATACACAATGTCATAACACCCAAAGGTCGGTGACACCAGGATGATCAATGGCACAACAAGATACATGCTAAATAAAATATCTACAACAACGCTCAACGGTCAAAGGCATGAAACCATCAACTTGATAACTGGGGTGTCGTGGGTGTGCATTGGACGTATAAGTGTTAAGAAAGCACTTAGATGCATGCCACTTCATTATCAAATATTATCAAGTATTTTTGTGCTATTAGTTGCACATCCTAATGAGCAGATGAATGAAGGAAAAAAATGCAATGTTTATGTGTGAGGCATCAACATTTAAATTTAGAAGAATGTTAGTAACCAAGTGTTCCTTTGCTTGCTAGGAGGTAATGAAGTGTTCCTCACATTGACCTCTAATAGATGAGTGGAATACTACACGATATACTGAAGTAGTAATATTTTATATAATATAAAAACAAACTGTAAAATTTGTTTACTCAAGACCACATCAAAATCAAGTCTGAAATAATGATCATTGCATGGAACCTCTAGCCGCGCAAATGCGCGGGTCACCCCACTAGTTCATGACTATAGTGAGTGGTCATATCACAAGTCTTTCCAGCAGTAACGCGCCGTCAAATCGCACAACCCCACTCGCTCACCCTCCTCGCCTCTCTGTCAAACCGCCTACCCGAAAACTGCCGCGAGTACTGCCCGGGAAAAGCCCCGCCCTCAACTTTTAACTACGCGAAAATAGTTCGAGCTTGTTCGTTCTATATAAATACAATACTTACTGTATGTTTATTCACCCGTGGGGTTGTTCAATGAATGGAGGGGCGGGGAGCACAAGTGAACAATACTACCTCTGTCCGGGTTTATATGTCCCCATTGTATTTCGTGCCAAATTTTGACCATAGATTAAACTAAGAAAATGTTCACGCATGTCACCAAACATTATATTTTTTAAAACTATGTTCAAATACGATTACAATGAGATAATTTTTCTTGACATGCATTAACATTTTATTAGTTAAATCTTTAGTCAAAATTTGGCACAAACTATAAAAGGGACCTATAAACCAGGACGGAGGTAGTACTGTAGTAGTAGTTAGTAGGAGTCGTAGAGTAGTCACCTTAAATAGAGAGTTTCTTTTCTTTAATGCCACGTACACAAATTGAAATGCTTGTTGTGGAGAGAAAAAAGATAATCACTCCACTATATATGGACGCAGGGGCCTGAGCGCTTGCTTTACTAGGGTTGCTCTCTTCATTCTCTCATCCTCTCCAGATATAAACAAGATAGCGGTAGCGACATTGTCTCTCTGCTCACCGCTGGTCATAGATCCGGCCGGATCCCTTCGGCCGGTGTGTGTAGAGGACTAAAAGGTGCATCATTCACGCGGTCATCGCCGCCGAGGGAGGAAACCCATAGCTGCCGCATGGGCCCGATCCTTCGCCCGTGCCGTTCTCTCCGACACAGCGCCGGCTCGGGAGGTCCTTCGACTCTTCTTCCTCCCTGCCATATTGTCCGCAGATCCGACCTGCCGCCGCCGACATCCCGGCGACCCTCAGGTATAAGTTCTTCGAAAGCGGCCTTGCTCTACTGCCCCAGCTCCCCACGTGTCTGCATGTGCATCTTTTTCTACTCCCATCAGCTCTTCCAAAGCCACCTAAATTTTTAGTATTATTAGAGGTAAAGCTACTTCATGCATTCGAATCTAGGGCTTTGTTCAAACAATGAAGAAAGGGGGAAAGTTGTAGCATGAATCTAGGACTTGATTCAAAGAGGAAATAATATGGTGAAAGTAGTAGAGACCGGATACCCAACCGGTCTCTTGGTTGAAAAGGGAAATAATGGGAAAACGCAGTACAAACTGGATAAGGAACATATCTATTATTTGTTGAAAAAAGGATAGAAAGTGGCGGCTGGTGGACAAGTCAACAGAGTATGTCCAGGATTAGATTTGCTGCCATCACATAGTAAAAGGTCTCCAGGATTAGATTTGCTGCCCTCACATAGTAAAAGGTCTCAGGATTAGATTTGCTGCCCTCACATAGTAAAAGGTCTCAGGATTAGATTTGCTGCCCTCACATAGTAAAAGGTCTCAGGATTAAATTTGCTGCCCTCACATAGTAAAAGGCCTCCAGGATTAGATTTGCTGCCCTCACATAGTAAAAGGTCTCCAGTATTAGGTTTGCTGCCCTCACATACCGTGAGCAAGCTCGGCATCACCACTTTATGCCTCCTTGTAGGTACATTATGCTGATGCGTCCACTGTCGCATGTCCTTATACCAACCTTTTCATGTTTTTTTTGCGGGTAAACCAACCTTTTGCTGTAAGGGCGCATGTAAAATGAAGTGATCACACTATTACCTTAGGGACATGTCTAACCAGTGTTATTGTTAATCTAATGCCTCCAGTGATAAGATGCAATTAAACTGTGTTACAAATGGCACTCCTGCTGTTTTCCCCAGTATGATAAGTAAGTTGCTCCTTTACGCTGCTGAGTGTCATGGTGTCCCCACGGTCCCATGCCCTTAAACCAACTTAGCTGATGTTGATTTACTATGTCTGGTAAACAAGCAATGCCACCATTAAAGTAATCCCATATATGAGGAATCTCATTGTTGATCGTAATGCTTTTGGTAACATGAAGCATTGCTGACGTTTTAAAATTTCTACTGTCCTTGCGTGATTGCCATGAACATAATTAAGATGCTTCTTTTCATTTTGTACATGTTTCGTATATTCTTATTGACCAACAACTGTTTACTTTCTATCATTTTGTGCAGATAGGGATATCCATTTCACCTTGTTGCTATTGTGACCTTTTGGTGAACTGCACAAAACACTTTTTTTGGAATGAGTGTGTTGTGCAGTTCAACTAAAATGTCACGTGGGCAACATCTCTCAATTTTGGTGGAACTGCACAAAATGGTTAAACTAAAGTGAAAGCATGTTCTCCTGTCTCCTTGTTTGTGCTTATGCAAACATGCTGTGCAAATAGGAATACTCTACTACAGATGTTGTGATGGTCAAGAGCAACATCTCTCAATTTTGGTGGAACTGCACAAAGTGGTTCAACTAAAGCGAAATCATCCTCTCCTGTCTCCTTGTTTGTGCTATGCAAACATGCTGTGCAAACAGGAATACTCTACTACAGATGTTGTGACGGTCAAGAGCATTCACCAAGTTCTTCGATTGTATGACATGGCTAGCCAAGATGGATTTAATCCCGATATTCACTTTATCAAAAGGCTCTAATGGGTTGGTTCTGAATCTTGCAAGTTGGGAATCAGTGAGATGTGTAGGCATCGTTGTTGCACTTATTATTTGAATCTTATTTGTTGGTTCTGAATCTTGCAAGCTGGGAATCAATGAGACGTGTAGGCATCTTTGTTGTACTTATTATCTTGATCTTATTTGTTGGTTCTGAATCTTGCAAGCTGGGAATCAATGAGATGTGTATGCATCTTTGTTGTACTTATTATTTGGATCTTATTTGTTGGTTCTGAATCTTGCAAGCTGGGAAACACGGCATGATGATGCAGAGGACAACAACAATAACAAACAATTCAAACTTGGTAGTATTATCTTTGTGAAAGTGCGACAAATGTGCTGATCGTGTGCGTCCTCAGAATAATAATTCTAATTGTTGTGCATGTTGATCCCGTGGCACTGATAGAACGAGCCAATGCATTGCTTGTTTTAAGTATAAATTTCTACTAAAGCTAATTAAATTTAAGTAAAGTGACCACTAACTCCTGTTATTACAGTACCAATACAGACCCACTCGTGAACCGACGTGTGGCCAGAGTAGGTTTCTTAATGGATGCGTTTGAATGCGCCGAGGGTGCATCTTCTGCCGGGCGTGCAGCGGACGAGGGAGGGGTAGTAACTGTTGTCGCCTATACACACTCAGCTTACTGTTGAATCTAGTTCCCCAAGAGCTGAAAAATGAACTGCCGCCGTCGCCTACACACTCGTTCACTCGAAGAGACTCCAATGGCGATCCGAGGGGTGAGCCTGCTGGATATGGACTTCAGCAAGGAGTTAGTTCGTAGTTCAGTCCTATGGCTGCACCAAGTTGAATGTGATGTACACCAACGATACGGACTCGGTGAAACTCTGCCTCGCCTCAGTCCTATGGCTGCACCAGGTTCTGGAGCAATCGCCCGTTTCATCGGCAGCGCCGATTGCACCTTCGCTATGGTGGAGAGAAGGAAGAATGCGACGATTCGGCCATCTGGTGCAACAAGCTTGTTGACATCCAGAAGGAATACAAGATCATCAGCAATGGGCAGGAGAAGGACTCCGTGGTTGACCTCGATGAGACCATCATCGACCCCTGATACGCCAACATGAAAGAAGACGACCTGAACACGTGGGAGGTACCTCTGAATCTAGCCTACATAACCTACGCGGCCAAGGACGCATACGCCTGCTACGACATGTACATGCATATCTTGGACATGAGGGCGTGTCTGCTTCCCGTAATCGACTAGTACACGGACAGCCGCAGCGTCATGATCAAGCGTGCCAGGAAGGTCTAGATGTTGTACTTTATCTGTTTATAAGCACCTTTATCGTCTGAGTGTTTCATGCATTAGCCTATGTGTCGTAATTATCTGTTTTGTCCGAAATATTTCTTTTAAGAACCCATTAACCTAATTGCTTTTTTAGTGGCTATTTGCTAATGTATGTAAACTAGTTCAATTGTCCGTAAAAAAAAATAGTTCACTCGGCTGCGTGCTTTGAATCTCCTTCCTCCCAACATATTCCTCTCCTCAGGTGGACCCAGCAGGTCTCTGAATTTTCTCCCACTTTCTTTTTCGATGTAAACTGAGTTTTCTCCCAGTACTTTCCCCTAGAACCAACTCAACTGTCCCACGTCTAGCCTAAAAAATAATAATACCCCACATACTATTAACTCATCAAATTAAAATGATATTTTATTTCGTAAGTTGAAAGTTCTTACAAAATAATAATAGTAATTGTTTATATATAACTTGCCAAGTCAACTCCTAGTTATTGCGTACATAAGCTTGCAAAGATTTTACTAACGTGCAATCATGTGTTTATGTTTTTATAACATTTCTCCGTCTAGCCCAACGTGATATTTTCACCCAGCCCAGCAAATCCGCGGATTTCGAGAAAAATGCAAATGGGATTTAAATGGGCTACATAGATGCTACATCATTGTTTCACCCAGCCCACCAAATAGACTTAAAAAACAAATGGACTGGCTGACATGTGGGCTAGTAGGTCAAAGCCTAAGAAGGCGTTGGATTTACATCCAACGGCCGGCATTCTTCTTTAATCTCTTGTCTTGTTCCCCCAGCGCAGCCGGAACCGCCTGATCCAGCCTTCGGTGTCCAGCGGCGTTGTTTTGCGCTCCTCAGCGAAATGCTACCCCGCTGACGGCCAGGCCATCCCTCCACTCCGCACCTCCTGTTATTCTCTGCCGAGTGTAGGCCCACCCCGCACCCGAACCAATCAAGTTTCCCACTCCTCTCCGTCTGCGACTCCACTGCCGCGTCTTCCCCATCTCTAGGTCATTCCAGTCTGGGGCCTTGCCGTCGTCCACCACCTCGGTGCGCTCGGCGCGGCATGGTCAACGTACGAGAGTCATCGGAAGAGGACTGTATGTGGAGAGCCCGACGGCTGGGACCCACGAGGTCCATGGTTGCACGCAAGGAAAGTTCCTCCTTATTACGCACTGTACGTGCACTATACGTGGGAAGGGCTTCTGTATTTTGCGAAAAAACGTCCCCCCCTGCTGACAGGTCGGACCCACCAGCTATATCTTCGCACGCAAGGAAGTGCCTCCTTATTACGCACCAAAAAATGAATACCCCCTGCTAGCTGGGACCCACCACAGTGGGTGGATGACTTGTGGGCCTACTAAGTTGACGAGGACGGAGGGCTTTGTCAACTTAGTCAATATGAACGATTCTAGCTCCAGTGACCGTACGATGTCCATCCAACGGCCGTAGTGCTTCTTCAACCTCTGGTCTTCTTGCTCTAGCAGCCCAAAGCAGCGCCGGTCGTGCCGCGTGCTCCTGCCTCTCATGGCAGGTTGTGATGCCGCGGAGGCCTCACCACACCCTACTACTCCCACCGTTGGCCCAGGATATCCCTCTACTCACCCACACCCCCTGTTATTCTGCGGCGACAACAGCCTCACGCCGCAGCCGAACCAGTGAACCCTCGTACTCGTCTCCGCATGGGCATCCACTGCCGCGTCTTCCCCGGCTCCTTGTCGTCCCCTTCCTAGGCCTTGCCGTCGTCCACCGCCTTGGTGCTCTCGGCGCGGCGTGGTCAATGTGGTCAACGACCGACTTCCATCGGAAGAGTACTGTACGTGGAGAGGCTGACAGCTGGGTCCAAGGCCACAGCCCAGTTTTTTTGTGATTTGCCAAGTAAGTTGATTTGTCAGGCCTGTTGGGCTGCAAATCTTTCAAGACGAGGAGAGCTTCATTCGGCTGGCCGAGAAAATGGCCTATCATTAATGGGAAATGGGCTATACATTTTTAAAACACATCAAACCGGCAATTAGTTTCAAATATCTTTTTTTCATTTCGAGATTTTAAATTACATTAATTTTTATGCGTGGAGGATTTGTTGGATTTTATATTGATATACATTTATTTTTAAAATCAGTTTGAATGTGAGTCGAAATTTTGGGATTAAAAACAGTTCGGACCGCACCAAAATATGCAAAATTTCGTATAATTTTTTAACCGTGGCCACAATATGGGCTGTAATGCTAACAAAAAGAATATGGGCTCCAAAAAAAACCTTAAGAATTAGCAAATGGGCTATAAATTATTAGAAATAATGGCAGATGGGTTGTATGCTGTTTTCCACAGATTTGAGGCTTTCCTAAAAAAAAGGTTGACGCACAAGCAGTGACTGTTGGATGGCCATCCAACGGTCGTCGTGCTTCTTCAATCTCTGCTCTTCCTGCTCCAGCCGCTCAAACAAGCGCCGGCAGGACTGCCTGCTCCCTCCTCCATGCGGCCGGCTGTGCTGCCGCGCAGGCCTCACCGCCCCACCGTACTCCCATTGCTGGCCTAGCCATCCCTCTACTCACCCACACCTGCTGTTATTCTCCAACGACGGCAGACGAACTAGTAAACCCTCGTTCAGTCGTACTCCCCTCCGCGTGGGAAACAACCGCGGAGTCTTCCCTGCCTCCGTGTTGTTCCCTTCCTAGGCCTCCCCGTCGTCCACCGCCCTGGTGCTCTCGGCGTGGCCTGGTCAACGTGGTCAACGACCGACATGCATTTGAAGTGGACTGTTGTGGAGAGGCCGACAGCTGGGTCCATGGCCGCACGCAAGGAAATGCCTCCTTATTATGCGCAAAATAATGATTCCTCCACCTGACATCCGGGACCCACCGAAAGGGCCTCGGTATTTAGTGAAAAAACGTACCGCCGCTGACAGCTCGGACCCAGCAGCTATATCTTCGCACGCAAGGAAGTGCCTCCTTACTACGCACAAAAAAATAAATACTCCCCCTGTTAGCTGGGACCCAGTATAGTGGCAGGCTGACTTGTGGGCCTACTAAGTTGACGGGGACGGAGGGCTTTGTCAACTTAGTCAATATGCACGATTGTAGCTCCAGTGACCATACGATGTCCATCCAACGGCCGTAGTGCTTGTTCAACCTCTGGTCTTCTTGCTCCAGCCGCCCAAACCAGCGCCGGTCGTGCCTCGTGCTCCTGCCTCCCGTGGCCGGCTGCGATGCGGCCTCACCGCCCCCTACTACTCCCACCACTAGCCAGGCCATCCCTCTACTCACCCACACCCATGTTATTCTGCGGCGACGGCAGCCTCACACCGCAGCGAAGCAGTGAACCCTCACACTCCTCTACGCGTGGGCATCCACTGCCGCGTCTTCCCCGGCTCCGCGTCGTCCCCTTCCTAGGCCTCGCCGTCGTCCACCGCCCTGGTGCTCTTGGCGCGGCATGGTCAACATGGTCAAGGAACGGCTTCCATCGGACGCGGACTGTACGTGGAGAGGCTGACAGCTGGGTGCACGGCTGCAGCAAGGAAGTGCCTCCTTATTACGCGCAAAATAATTATTCCTCCACCTGACAGCGGGGACCCACCGAACGGGCCACCATATTTCACGAATAAATGTTCCCCCCTGACTGCTGGGACCCACCAGCTACACCTTCGCACGGAAGGAAGTGCGTCCGGGCAAAAAAAAATGATTCGCCCCCCTGACTGCTGGGACCCACCAGCTACATCTTCGCACGAAAGGAAGTGCGTCCAGGCAAAAAAAAGATTCGCCCCCCTGACTGCTGGGACCCACCAGCTACATCTTCGCACGCAAGGAAGTGCCTGACAGTCGGGACCCACCTGGTCGAAGCGTACGTAGCGTTGTCATTCTGGTCGCGAACGTGTACGTACATACTGGTTGATGTAGAGGCGCGCACATGTCCTAGATGTAGAGGCGCGCACGTGTCGTAGTAGAGGCGCACACATAGCATGTACACGTACATACAACGGCGAGGGTGCAAGAAAGAAAATACGGCCACATACGTACATATGGGCAGGGTCGCTAACGCCTATCGCGCATACGTACATGGCTGGGTCGGAACGGAGAAACATCGTCGTCGTCGTGTTCATGCGGAGCCAACCGGCTGGGACGGAACGGAATGCGTGGTCGTGTTCATTGGGAGGGCTTGGACAGAACAGGCGATGGAAACGAGGCCTGGCATTCCGCACAACGGAGGAAACGGCCTTGTGTTCGACTGGCCACGTTCGAAACGGGGTCCTGTTGATAGGGAGGGGCCTGGCGTACCGCAAAACGGAGGAAACGGACCTCCTACGGTCGAAACGGGGTTCCTGTTGATCGGAAGGGGTGTGGCGTACCGCAAAACAGACAAAACGGACCTCCTACGGTCGAAACGGGGGTCCTGTTGATCGGGAGGGGTGTGGCGTACTGCAAAACGGACGAAACAGACTTGTGTTG
>NC_041389.1:60913048-60974562 GCF_002162155.2 Triticum dicoccoides | reverse complement strand
GGTCGAAACGAGGGGGGGGGAGGGGTGTGGCGTAACGCAAAACGGGACTCCACGGGATACTGTTCATCTCCACCGTCGACCTCCTCCAGCCTCCACGGGCTCCTGTTCATCCAGCCTCCACTGCGCGCTACTCCACCGGCTACTGTTCAACCACCCCTCCACGGGCACCCCTCCACCGTCTACTGTTCATCCAGCCCTCCACACCACGGGGTCCTGTTCAACCACCCCACCACGGCCACCCCTCCACCGTCTACTGTTCATCCAGCCCTCCACACCACAGGTTCCTGTTCATCCAGAGCAACGCCACTGCTCACTGTTCATCCAAACCCCCCCGCAACGCTCAATGTTCATCCCAGAGGCAGCATCGACCGGCTTCAATTAGCAGCAGTAGTGAAGGAATCGCTCCATCGGGTTCAGTTAACAGCCATCGATCGATCGCTCGGGTTCAGTAACGCGTAGCCTGCAGTGCAATCGCTCAGGTTCAGTGCCTCGCTCGGCTTCAGTTAGAGCCAACGCCTCGCACACACGCGCGTACCTGTACGAGAGAAATGCGCATCGCTCTCCCACCATAACCGGCAACTCCCCGAAATTTTCCTCCCCCTCGCTTCTACCACGGTTTTTTCCGTCATGGACGGCCCAAAGATGTCATGCAGCTGCGTCTCCGGCCCGCCCAGGACGAAAAGCCCATTTTCTGTCATGATTTTTTGTCATAGAAGTAGGAGCCCACCACATCTATGATGATACCGGGTTTTGTCACAATTATAGTCATAGAAGTGTCATATGTATGACAGGAAAAAATTTCGTTCGGCCCAAAATGTCACGGATGTGTCTTTTTTTTGTAGTGTTAGCACAACGCGGTTGATGTAGTCGTACGTCTTCACGATCCGACCGATCCAAGTATCGAACGTACGACACCTTCGAGTTCAGCACACGTTCATCTCGATTACGTCCCGCGAACTCCGATCCAGCAGAGCTTCACGGGAGAGTTCCGTCAGCACGACGGCGTGATGATGGTGATGATGTTGCTACCGACGCAGGGCTTCGCCTAAGCACCGCTACGATATGACCGAGGTGGAATATGGTGGAAGGGGGCGCCACACACGGCTAAGAGATCTAGAGATCAATTGTTGTGTCTAGAGGTCTCCCCTGCCCCCGTATATAAAGGAGCAAGGGGAGGCCGACCGGACCTATAGGGCACACCAGGAGGAGGAGTCCTCCTCCTAGTGGGAGCAAGACTCCTCTTTCCTAGTCCCACTAGGAGGGGGAAGGAAGGAGTGGGAGAGGGGAAAGGAAAGGGAGGCGCCGCCCCCTTTCCTTGTCCTATTCAGACTCAAGGGGAGGGGGCGCGTGGCCTGCCCTGGCCGGCCCCTCTCTCTCTTCACTAGGGCCCATCAAGGCCCAATACTTCCACGGGGGGTTCCGGTAACCCCTCCGGCACTCCGGTTTTCCTCAAAATCACCTGGAACACTTTCGGTGTCCGAATATAGTCGTCCAATACATCGATCTTTACGTCTCGACCATTTCGAGACTCCTAGTCATGTCCGTGATCATATCTGGGACTCCAAACTACCTTTGATATATCAAAACACATAAACTCATAATACAGATCGTCACCGAACTTTAAGCGTGCGGACCCTATGGGTTCGAGAACTATGTAGACATGACCGAGACACGTCCCCGGTCAATAACCAATAGCGGAACCTGGATGCTCATATTGGCTCCTACATATTCTACGAAGATCTTTATCGGTCAAACCGCATAACAACATACATTGTTCCCTTTGTCATCGGTATGTTACTTGCGCGAGATTCGATCATCGATATCTCAATACCTAGTTCAATCTCGTTACCGGCAAGTCTCTTTACTCGTTATGTAATGCATCATCCCGCAACTAACTCATTAGTCACATTGCTTGCAAGGCTTATAGTGATGTGCATTACCGAGAGGGCCCAGAGATACCTCTCCGACAATCGGAGTGACAAATCCTAATCTCGAAATACGCCAACTCAAAAGTACCTTCGGAGACACCTGAAGAGCACCTTTATAATCACCCAGTTACGTTGTGATGTTTGGTAGCACATAAAGTGTTCCTTCGGTAAACGGGAGTTGCATAATCTCATAGTCATAGGAACATGTATAAGTCATGAAGAAAGCAATAGCAACATACTAAACGATTAAGTGCTAAGCTAACAGAATGGTTCAAGTCAATCACATCATTATGTGATCCCGTTAATCAAATGACAACTCATGTCTATGGTTAGGAAACACAACCATCTTCGATTAACGAGCTAGTCAAGTAGAGGCATACTAGTGACACTGTGTTTGTCTATGTATTTACACATGCATGTATTATGTTTCCGGTTAATACAATTCTAGCATGAATAATAAACATTTATCATGATATGAGGAAATAAATAATAACTTTATTATTGCCTCCAGGGCATATTTCCTTCATGTAGGCCCATTACTTTCCCCGGGGGGTTCCGGTAACCCCTCGATACTCCAAAAAATACCCGAACCACTCAGAAACCATTCCGGTGTCCGAATACCATCGTCCAATATATCAACCTTTACCTCTCGACCATTTAGAGACTCCTCGTCATGTCCGTGATCTCATCCGGGACTCCGAACAATCTTCGGTCACCAAAACACATAACTCATAATACAAATCATCATCAAACGTTAAGCGTGCGGACCCTACGGGTTCGAAAACAGTGTAGACATGACCGAGACACATCTCCAATCAATAACCAACAGCGGAACCTGGATGCTCATATTGGTTCCTACATATTCTACGAAGATCTTTATCGGTCAAACCGCAATGACAACATACGATATTCCCTTCGCCATCAGTATGTTACTTGCCCGAGATTCAATTGTCGGTATCTTCATACCTAGTTCAATCTCATTACCGACAAGTCTCTTTACTCGTTTCGTAATGCATCATCCCATAACTAACTCGTTAGTCACATTGCTTGCAAGGCTTATCATGATGTGCATTACTGAGAGGGCCCAGAGATACCTCTCCGATACTCGGAGTGACAAATCCTAATCTTGATCTATGCCAACCCAACAAACACCTTCGGAGACACCTGTAGAGCATCTTTATAATCACCCAGTTATGTTGTGACGTTTGATAGCATGCAAGGTGTTCCTCCGGTATTCGGGAGTTGTATAATCTCATAGTCAAAGGAATATGTATAAGTCATGACGAAAGCAATAGCAATAAAACAAAACGATCATTATGCTAAGCTAACGGATGGGTCTTGTCTATCAAATCGTTCTCCTAATGACGTGATCCCATTCATCAAATGACAACACATATCTATGGTCAGGAAACTTAACCATCTTTGATTAACGAGCTAGTCAAGTAGAAGCATACTAGGGACACTTTATTTTGTTTAACGATAAATATGCCCTAGAGGCAATAATAAAGTTATTATTTATTTCCTTATTTCATGATAAATGTTTATTATTCATGCTAGAATTGTATTAGCCGGAAACTTAGTACATGTGTGAGTACATAGACAGAGTGTCACTAGTATGCCTCTACTTGACTAGCTTGTTGATCAAAGATGGCTAAGTTTTCTAGCCATTGATATGAGTTGTCATTTGATGAATGGGATCACATCATTAGAGAATGATGTGATTGACATGACCCATCCGTTAGCTTAGCACTAGCTATGATCATTTAGTTTGTTGCTATTTCTTTCTTCATAACTGATACGTCTCCAATGTATCTATCATTTTTGATTGTTCCATGCTATTATATTATCTGTTTTGGATGTTTAATGGGCTTTAATATACTCTTTTATATGATTTTGGGACTAACCTATTAACCCAGAGCCCAGTGCCAGTTTCTATTTTTTTCCTTGTTTTTGAGTATCGCAGAAAAGGAAAACCAAACGGAGTCCAATTGACCTAAAATTTGATGGAGATTATTTTTGGACCAGAAGAAGCCCACGGAGCATCGGAGATGGACCAGAAGAGTCCCGGGCTGCCCACGAGGGTAGGGGGCGTGCCCACCCCCCTGGGCATGCCCTCGTGGCTCGTGGACAGCCCAGAGACCCCCCTGACTTGTTCCCGACGCTAATACCTCTCATATATACCCAAACTTCTAGAAAGAAACCTAGATCGGGAGTTCCGCCGCCGCACACCTCCAGAGCCACCGAAAACCAATCTAGACCCGTTCCGGCACCCTGCCGGAGGGGGAATCCATCACCGATGGTCATCTTCATCATCCCGACGCTCTCCATGAGGAGGAGGGAGTAGTTCACCCTCGGGGCTGAGGGTATGTACCAGTAGCTATGTGTTTGATCTCTCTCTCTCTCTCTTGTGTTCTTGAGGTGGTACGATCTTTATGTATCGTGAGCTTTGCTATTATAGTTGGATCTTATCATGTTTCTCCCCCTCTACTCTCTTGTAATCGATTGAGTTTCCCCTTTGAAGTTATCTTATCGGATTGAGTCTTTAAGGATTTGAGAACACTTGATGTATGTCTTGCATGTGCTTATCTGTGGTGACAATGGGATATCATGTGATCTACTTGATGTATGTTTTGGTGATCAACTTGCGGATTCCGTGACCTTGGGAATCTATGCATAGGGGTTGGCACACGTTTTCGTCTTAACTCTCCAGTAGAAACTTTGGGGCACTCTTTGAAGTTCTTTGTGTTGGTTGAATAGATGAATCTGAGATTGTGTGATGCATATCGCATAATCATACCCACGGATACTTGAGGTGACATTGGAGTATCTAGGTGACATTAGGGTTTTGGTTGATTTGTGTCTTAAGCTGTTATTCTAGTATGAACTCTATGATAGATCGAACGGAAAGAATAGCTTCGTGTTATTTTACTACGAACTCTTGAATAGATCGATCAGAAAGGATAACTTTGAGGTGGTTTCGTACCCTACAATAATCTCTTTGTTTGTTCTCCGCCATTAGTGACTTTGGAGTGACTCTTTGTTGCATGTTGAGGGATAGTTATATGATCCAATTATGTTATTATTGTTGAGAGAACTTGCACTAGTGAAAGTATGAACCTTAGGCCTTGTTTTCTAGCATTGTAATACCGTTTACGCTCACTTTTATCATTAGTTACCTTGCTGTTTTTATATTTTCAGATTACAAAAACCTATATCTATCATCTATATTGCACTTGTATCACCATCTCTTCACCGAGCTGAAGGAAATATGCCCTAGAGGCAATAATAAAGTTATTATTTATTTCCTCATATCATGATAAATGTTTATTATTCATGCTAGAATTGTATTAACCGGAAACATGATACATGTGTGAATACATAGACAAACATAGTGTCACTAGTATGCCTCTACTTGACTAGCTCATTGATCAAAGATGGTTATGTTTCCTAACCATAGGCATGTGTTGTCATTTGATTAATGGGATCACATCATTAGGAGAATGATGTGATTGACTTGACCCATTCCATTAGCTTAGCACTTGATCGTTTAGTATGATGCTATTGCTTTCTTCATGACTTATACAAAGTTCCTGCAACTATGAGATTGTGCAACTCCCGTTTACCGGAGGAACACTTTGTGTGCTACCAAACGTCACAACGTAACCGGGTGATTATAAAGGTGCTCTGCAGGTGTCTCCAAAGGTACATGTTGAGTTGGCATAATTCAAGATTAGGTTTTGTCATTCCGATTGTCGGAGAGGTATCTCTGGGCCCTCTCGGTAATACTCATCACCTAAGCCTTGCAAGCATTGTAACTAATGAGTTAGTTATGAAATGATGTATTATGGAACGAGTAAAGAGACTTGCCAGTAACGAGATTGAACTAGGTATTGGATACCGACGATCGAATCTCGGGCAAGTAACATACCGATGACAAAGGGAACAACGTATGCTGTTATGCGGTTTGACCGATAAAGATCTTCGTAGAATATGTAGGAACCAATATGAACATCCAGGTTCCACTATTGGTTATTGAATGGGAATAGTTCTAGGTCATGTCTACATAGTTCTCGAACCCATAGGGTCCGCACGCTTAACTTTACGATGACAGATTTATTATGAGTTTATAAGTTTTGATGTACTGAAGTTTGTTCGGAGTCCCGGATGTGATCACGGACATGACGAGGAGTCTCGAAATGGTCGAGACATAATGATTGATATATTGGATGACTATATTCGGACACCAGAAGTGTTCTGGGTGTTTTCGGAGAAAAACCGGAGTGCCGGAGGGTTACCGGAACCCCCCTAGGAACTAATGGGCCTTGTTGGGCCCTAGTGGAGAGAGAGGGGCCGGCCAGGGAAAGAGGCGCGCCCCCTCCCCTTGAGTCCGAATACGACAAGGAAGGGGGGGGGCGGCGCCCCCCTTGCCTTTCCCCTCTCCCACTCCTTCCTTCCCCCTCCTTCTTGGAATAGGAAAGGGAGGGGGCAAACCTACTTGGAGTAGGTTTCCCCCTCCTAGGGCGCGCCTCCCCCTTGGCCGTCCCCCTCCTCCTCTCCTTGTTTATATACGGGGGAGGGGGGCACCCCATAGACACACAAGTTGATCTACAGATCGTTCCTTAGCCGTGTGCGGTGCCTCCCTCCACCATATTCCACCTTGGTCATATCGTCGCGGAGTTTAGGCGAAGCCCTACGCCGGTAGAACATCATCATCGTCACCACACCGTAGTGCTGACGGAACTCATCCCCGACGCTTCGCTGGATTGGAGCCCGGGGGACGTCATCGAGCTGGACGTGTGCTGAACACGGAGGTGCCGTACGTTCGGTGCTTGGATCGGTCGAATCGTGAAGACGTACGACTACATCAACCGCGTTGTCATAACGCTTCCGCTTAACGGTCTACGAGGGTACGTAGACAACACTCTCCCCTCTCGTTGCTATGCCATCACCATGATCTTGCGTGTGCGTAGGAAATTTTTGAAATTACTACATTCCCCAACAGTGGCATCCGAGCCTAGGTTTTATGCGTTGATGTTATATGCACGAGTAGAACACAAGTGTGTTGTGGGCGATACAAGTCATACTGCTTACCAACATGTCATACTTTGGTTCGGCGGTATTGTTGGATGAAGCGGCCCGGACCGACATTACGCGTACGCTTACGCGAGACTAGTTTTACCGCCGTGCTTTGCACACAGGTGACTAGCGGGTGTCAGTTTCTCCAACTTTAGTTGAACCGAGTGTGGCTACGCCCGGTCCTTGCGAAGGTTAAAACAGCACCAACTTGACGAACTATCATTGTGGTTTTGATGCGTAGGTAAGAATGGTTCTTGCTCAGCCCGTAGCAGCCACGTAAAACTTGCAACAACAAAGTAGAGGACGTCTAACTTGTTTTTGCAGGGCATGTTGTGATGTGATATGGTCAAGACGTGATGCTATATTTTATTGTATGAGATGATCATGTTTTGTAACCGAAGTTATCGGCAACTGGCAGGAGCCATATGGTTGTCGCTTTATTGTATGAAATGCAAACGCCCTGTAATTGCTTTACTTTATCACTAAGCGGTAGCGATAGTCGTAGAAGCAATAGACGGCGTAAACGACAACGATGCTACGATGGAGATCAAGGTGTCGCGCCGGTGACGATGGTGATCACGACGGTGCTTCGGAGATGGAGATCACAAGCACAAGATGATGATGGCCATATCATATCACTTATATTGATTGCATGTGATGTTTATCCTTTATGCATGTTATCTTGCTTTGATTGACGGTAGCATTTTAAGATGATCTCTCACTAAAAATTATCAAGAAGTGTTCTCCCTGAGTATGCACCGTTGCCAAAGTTCGTCGTGCCCAGACACCACGTGATGATCGGGTGTGATAAGCTCTACGTCCATCTACAACGGGTGCAAGCCAGTTTGGCACACGCAGAATACTCAGGTTAAACTTGACGAGCCTAGCATATGCAGATATGGCCTCGGAACACGGAGACCGAAAGGTCGAGCGTGAATCATATTGTAGATATGATCAACATAGAGATGTTCACCATTGAAAACTACTCCATCTCACGTGATGATCGGTTATGGTTTAGTTGATTTGGATCACGTGATCACTTAGATGACTAGAGAGATGTCTGTCTAAGTGGGAGTTCTTAAGTAATATGATTAATTGAACTTAAATTTATCATGAACTTAGTACCTGATAGTATTTTGCTTGTCTATGTTTGTTGTAGATAGATGGCTCGTGCTGTTGTTCCGTTGAATTTTAATGCGTTCCTTGAGAAAGCAAAGTTGAAAGATGATGGTAGCAATTACACGGACTGGGTCCGTAACTTGAGGATTATCCTCATTGCTGCACAGAAGAATTACGTCCTGGAAGCACTGCTGGGTGCCAGGCCTGCTGCAGGAGCAACACCAGATGTTGTGAACGTCTGGCAGAGCAAAGCTGATGACTACTCTATAATTCAGTGTGCCATGCTTTACGGCTTAGAACCGGGTCTTCAACGACGTTTTGAACGTCATGGAGCATATGAGATGTTCCAGGAGTTGAAGTTAATATTTCAAGCAAATGCCCAGATTGAGAGATATGAAGTCTCCAATAAGTTCTACAGTTGCAAGATGGAGGAGAATAGTTCTGTCAGTGAGCATATACTCAAAATGTCTGGGTATAATAATCACTTATTCAACTAGGAGTTAATCTTCCGGATGATAGCATCATTGACAGAATTCTCCAATCACTGCCACCAAGCTACAAGAGCTTCGTGATGAACTATAATATGCAAGGGATGAACAAGACAATTCCCGAGCTCTTTGCAATGCTAAAGGCTGCGGAGGTAGAAATCAAGAAGGAGCATCAAATGTTGATGGTCAACAAGACCACTAGTTTCAAGAAAAAGGGCAAAGGGAAGAAGAAGGGGAACTTCAAGAAGAATAGCAAGCAAGTTGCTGCTCAAGAGAAGAAACCCAAGTCTGGACCTAAACCTGAAACTGAGTGCTTCTACTGCAAGCAGACTGGTCACTGGAAGCGGAACTGCCCCAAGTATTTGGCGGATAAGAAGGATGGAAAAGTGAACAAAGGTATATGTGATATACATGTTATTGATGTGTACCTAACTAGAGCTCGTAGTAGCACCTTGGTATTTGATACTGGTTCTGTTGCTAATATTTGCAACTCGAAACAGGGACTATGGAATAAACGAGCACTGGCCAAGGGACGATGCGCATAGGAAACAGTTCCAAAGTCGATGTGATCGCGGTCGGCACACTACCTCTACATCTACCTTCGGGATTAGTTTTAGACCTAAATAATTGTTATTTGGTGCCACCGTTGAGCATGAACATTATATCTGGATCTTGTTTGATGCCAGACAGTTATTCATTTAAATCAGAGAATAATGGTTGTTCTATTTATATGAGTAATATCTTTTATGGTCATGCACCCTTGAAGAGCGGTCTATTTTTATTGAATCTCGATAGTAGTGATACACATATTCATAATGTTGAAACCAAAAGATGCAGAGTTGATAATGATAGTGCAACTTATTTGTGGCACTGCCGTTTAGGTCATATCGGTGTAAAGTGCATGAAGAAACTCCATACTGATGGTCTTTTGGAATCACTTGATTATGAATCACTTGGTACTTGCGAACCGTGCCTCATGGGCAAGATGACTAAAACACCGTTCTCCGGTACTATGGAGAGAGCAACAGATTTGTTGGAAATCATACATATAGATGTATGTGGTCCGATGAATGTTGAAGCTTGTGGCAGATATCGTTATTTTCTCACCTTCATAGATGATTTGAGCAGATATGGGTATATCTACTTAATGAAACATAAGTCTGAAACATTTGAAAAGTTCAAAGAATTTCAGAGTGAAGTGGAAAATCATCGTAACAAGAAAATAAAGTTTCTACGATCTGATCGTGGAGGAGAATATTTGAGTTACGAGTTTGGTTTACATTTGAAACAATGCGGAATAGTTTCGCAACTCACGCCACCGGGAACACCACAAAGAAATGGTGTGTCCGAACGTCGTAATCGTACTTTACTAGATATGGTGCGATCTATGATGTCTCTTACTGATTTACCGCTATCGTTTTGGGGTTATGCTTTAGAGACGGCCAGATTCACGTTAAATAGGGCACCATCTAAATCCATTGAGACGACGCCTTATGAACTGTGGTTTGGCAAGAAACCAAAGTTGTCGTTTCTTAAAGTTTGGGGTTGCGATGCTTATGTGAAGAAACTTCAACCAGATAAGCTTGAACCCAAATCGGAGAAATGTGTCTTCATAGGATACCCAAAAGAGACTGTTGGGTACACCATCTATCACAGATCCGAAGGCAAGACATTCGTTGCTAAGAATGGATCCTTTCTAGAGAAGGAGTTTCTCTCAAAAGAAGTGAGTGGGAGGAAAGTAGAACTTGATGAGGTAACTATACCTGCTCCCTTATTGGAAAGTAGTTCATCACAGAAATTAGTTCCTGTGACAAATACACCAATTAGTGAGGAGCTAATGATATTGATCATGAAACTTCAGATCAAGTGTCTACTGAACCTCGTAGGTCTACCAGAGTAAGATCCGCACCAGAGTGGTACGGTAATCCTGTTCTGGAAGTCATGTTACTTGACCATGATGAACCTACAAACTATAAGGAAGCGATGATGAGCCCAGATTCTGCAAAATGGCTAGAGGCCATGAAATCTGACATGGGATCCATGTATGAGAACAAAGTATGGACTTTGGTTGACTTGCCCGATGATCGGCAAGCCATTGAGAATAAATGGATTTTTAAGAAGAAGACTGACGCTGATGGTAATGTAACTGTCTATAAAGCTCGACTTGTTGCGAAAGGTTTTCGACAAGTTCAAGGGTTGACTACGATGAGACTTTCTCACCCGTAGTGATGCTTAAGTCTGTCCGAATCATGTTAGCGATTGCCGCATTTTATGATTATGAAATTTACCAGATGGATGTCAAAACTGCATTCCTGAATGGATTTCTGGAAGAAGAGTTGTATATGATGCAACCGGAGGGTTTTGTCGATCCTAAGGGAGCTAAGAAAGTGTGCAAGCTCCAGCGATCAATCTATGGTCTGGTGCAAGCCTCTCGGAGTTGGAATAAACGCTTTGATAGTGTGATCAAAGCATATGGTTTTATACAGACTTTTGGAGAAGCCTGTATTTACAAGAAAGTGAGTGGGAGCTCTGTAGCATTTCTAATATTATATGTGGATGACATATTGTTGATTGGAAATGATATAGAATTTCTGGATAGCATAAAAGGATACTTGAATAAAAGTTTTTCAATGAAAGACCTCGGTGAAGCTACTTACATATTGGGCATTAAGATCTATAGAGATAGATCAAGACGCTTGATTGGACTTTCACAGAGCACGTACCTTGATAAAGTATTGAAAAGGTTCAATATGGAATAGGCGAAGAAAGGGTTCTTGCCTGTATTACAAGTTATAAAGTTGAGTCAGACTCAATGCCCGGCCACTGCAGAAGATAGAGAGAAAATGAAAGGAGTTCCCTATGCTTCAGCCATAGGCTCTATCATGTATGCAATGCTGTGTACTAGACCTGATGTGTGCCTTGCTATTAGTTTGGCAGGGAGGTACCAAAGTAATCCAGGAGTGAGTCACTGGACAGCGGTCAAGAACATCCTGAAATACCTGAAAATGACTAAGGATATGTTTCTCGTATATGGAGGTGACAAAGAGCTAGTCGTAAATGGTTACGTCGATGCAAGCTTTGACACTGATCTGGACGATTTTAAATCGCAAACCGGATACGTATTTTTATTAAACGGTGGAGCTGTAAGTTGGTGCAGTTCTAAACAAAGCGTCGTGGCGGGATCTACATGTGAAGCAGAGTACATAGCTGCTTCGGAAGCAGCAAATGAAGGAGTCTGGATGAAGGAGTTCATTTCCGATCTAGGTGTTGTACCTAGTGCATCGGGACCAATGAAGATCTTCTGTGACAATACTGGTGCAATTGCCTTGGCAAAGGAATCCAGATTTCACAAGAGGACCAAGCACATCAAGAGACACTTCAATTCCATTCGGGACCAAGTCCAAGTGGGAGACATGGAGATTTGCAAGATACATACGGATCTGAATGTTGCAGACCCGTTGACTAAGCCTCTCTCACGAGCAAAACATGATCAGTACCAAGACTCCATGGGTGTTAGAATAATTACTATGTAATCTAGATTACTGACTCTAGTGCAAGTGGGAGACTGAAGGAAATATGCCCTAGAGGCAATAATAAAGTTATTATTTATTTCCTCATATCATGATAAATGTTTATTATTCATGCTAGAATTGTATTAACCGGAAACATGATACATGTGTGAATACATAGACAAACATAGTGTCACTAGTATGCCTCTACTTGACTAGCTCATTGATCAAAGATGGTTATGTTTCCTAACCATAGGCATGTGTTGTCATTTGATTAATGGGATCACATCATTAGGAGAATGATGTGATTGACTTGACCCATTCCATTAGCTTAGCACTTGACCGTTTAGTATCATGCTATTGCTTTCTTCATGACTTATACAAAGTTCCTGCAACTATGAGATTGTGCAACTCCCGTTTACCGGAGGAACACTTTGTGTGCTACCAAACGTCACAACGTAACTGGGTGATTATAAAGGTGCTCTACAGGTGTCTCCAAAGGTACATGTTGAGTTGGCATAATTCGAGATTAGGTTTTGTCACTCCGATTGTCGGAGAGGTATCTCTGGGCCCTCTCGGTAATACTCATCACCTAAGCCTTGCAAGCATTGTAACTAATGAGTTAGTTATGAAATGATGTATTACGGAACGAGTAAAGAGACTTGTTAGTAACAAGATTGAACTAGGTATTGGATACTGACGATCGAATCTCGGGCAAGTAACATACCGATGACAAAGGGAACAACGTATGCTGTTATGCGGTTTGACCGATAAAGATCTTCGTAGAATATGTAGGAACGAATATGAACATCCAGGTTCCACTATTGGTTATTGACCGAGAATAGTTCTAGGTCATGTCTACATAGTTCTCGAACCCGTAGGGTCCGCACGCTTAACGTTACGATGACAGTTTTATTATGAGTTTATAAGTTTTGATGTACCGAAGTTTGTTCGGAGTCCCGGATGTGATCACGGACATGACGAGGAGTCTCGAAATGGTCGAAACATAAAGATTGATATATTTGATGACTATATTCGGACACCGGAAGTGTTCTGGGTGTTTTCGGAGAAAAACCGGAGTGCCGGAGGGTTACTTGAACCCCCCCGGGAACTAATGGGCCTTGTTGGGCCCTAGTGGAGAGAGAGAGGGGCCGGCCAGGGCAAGAGGCGCGCCCCCTCCCCTTTAGTCCGAATAGGACAAGGAAGGGGGGGGGGGGCGCCCCCCTTGCCTTTCCCCTCTCCCACTCCTTCCTTCCCCCTCCTTCTTGGAATAGGAAAGGGAGGGGGCAAACCTACTTGGAGTAGGTTTCCCCCTCCAAGGGCGTGCCTCCCCCTTGGACGGCCCCCTCCTCCTCTCCCCCTTTATATACGGGGGAGGGGGCACCCCATAGACACACAAGTTGATCTACGGATCGTTCCTTAGCCGTGTGCGGTGCCCCCCTCCACCATATTCCACCTCGGTCATATCGTCGCGGAGTTTAGGCGAAGCCCTGCACCGGTAGAACATCATCATCGTCACCACACCGTCGTGCTGACGGAACTCATCCCCGACACTTCACTGGATTGGAGCCTGGGGGACGTCATCGAGCTGGACGTGTGCTGAACATGGAGGTGCCGTACGTTCGCTGCTTGGATCGGTCGAATCGTGAAGACATACGACTACATCAGCCGTGTTGTCATAACGCTTCCGCTTAACGGTCTACGAGGGTACGTAGACAACACTCTCCCCTCTTGTTGCTATGCCATCACCATGATCTTGCGTGTGCGTAGGAAATTTTTGAAATTACTACGTTCCCCAACACGAACTAGTGCACCTATACAATTTGCCATTGTATTGGGTGTGTTGGGGACACAAGAGACTCTTTGTTATTTGGTTGCAGGGTTGCTTGAGAGAGACCATCTTCATCCTACGCCTCCCACAGATTGATAAACCTTAGGTTATCCACTTGAGGGAAATTTTCTACTGTCCTACAAACTTCTGCACTTGGAGGCCCAACAACGTCTACAAGAAGAAGGTTGTGTAGTAGACATCAAGCTCTTTTCTGGCATCGTTGCCAGGGAGGTGAGTGCTTGAAGGTATACCTTTAGATCTTGCAATCGAATCGTTTAGTTTCTTGTTTAATCACTAGTTTAGTTTATAAAAGAAAACTACAAAAAAATGGAATTGAGGGTGCCTCATATGCTTCACCTTTTTAATGTCTTCCGTGAAAATAAGGATTCCGATAATTGTGCTCAATTGCTAGAGGAAGAATGCATTAAAATGTTTGGTACTAAATCTTTGAATGATGAGCATGATTGCAATGTTGTTAGTATGAATTCTTTGAATACCCATGATGCTAATGATATGCAAAGCCACAAGCTTGGGGATGCTATGTTTGATGAAGATGATATGTTTAGTCCCCTAAGTTTTGATGAGCAAATTTATAATGATGAAACCATGCCTCCTATTTATGATGATTATTGTGATGACACGTATGCTATAAAGAATAAAGATAACCATGAAACTTGTCATCATGATTTTAATTTTCAATTGGATTATGCTTCACATGATAGTTATTTTGTTGAGTTTGCTCCCACTATTCCGAATGAGAAGAATTTTGCTTATGTGGAGAGTAGTAAAATTTCTATGCTTGTGCATCATGAAAATAATGCTTTATGTGATAGTTATATTGTTGAATTCATTCATGATGCTACTAAAAATTACTACGAGGGAAGAACATATGTTTGTAGGAACATATGTTTTGCTTTCCTATGCTAGTTGATCCTTGTTCCCATAAGTTGTTTGCTCACAAAATCCCTAAGCATAGGAAGTGGGTTAGGCTTAAATGTGCTAGTCATATGCTTCATGATGCTCCCATTATGTTTCAATTCTTATCTTTTATGTGAGCATCCACTACAAAAAAATACACTTCCGTGATGATACATGTTTGTCACAGTAGGTCGCGTTTTCTGTCATGCATGTACATCCATGACAAATTTATGACAGAATCAAGATAGTCATACCTGTGCTATCGTAGAAGTGTTCCATGACATTGCCAAGATTATCATCACGAAAGTGTCCACTTCCATGACGATAAATCGTGCGTCACAGAAGTGCTTTCGTCAAGGGTGACTGACACGTGGCATCCACCGTAATGGAACGCCGTTAAGCTATCGGGTCGGGTTTTGGATCCGATAACCCGTTAAGAGCCCCGACCAATGGGAAATTTCCACGTGTAAAATTCTTATTGGCCGGACGAAACACGTGTCAGCTTGTTAGTGGGTCAGATAGGCGCCTATGATATGTCGACATGTGGCACGGCCCAATAGAGGCCCATTCCTGTGAAAAAGGCCGGCTGAGGGAGTCCTGGACTAGGGGGTGTCCGGACAGCCGGACTATCATCGTCCGCCGGACTCCAAGACTACGAAGATACAAGATTGAAGACTCCGTCCCTTGTACGGATGGGACTTTCCTTGGCGTGGAAGGCAAGCTTGGCGATACGGATATGTAGATCTCCTACCATTGTAACCGACTCTGTGTAACCCTAGCCTTCTCCAGTGTCTATATAAACCGGAGGGCTTTAGTCTGTAGGACACAACATACATTACAACAATCATACCATAGGCTATCTTTAGGGTTTAGCCTCCTTGATCTCGTGGTAGATCTACTCTTGTACTACCCATATCATCAATATTAATCAAGCAGGACGTAGGGTTTTACCTCCATCAAGAGGGCCCAAACCTGGGCAAAACATCGTGTCCCTTGTCTCCTGTTACCATCCGCCTAGACGCATAGTTCGGGACCCCCTACCCAAGATCCGCCGGTTTTGACACCGACATTGGTGCTTTCATTGAGAGTTCCTCTGTGTCGTCATCGATAGGCTCGATGGCTTCTTCAATCAACAACGCCGTCCAGGATGAGACTTTTCTCCCCGGACAAATCTTCGTATTCGGCGGCTTCGCACTGCGGGCTAATTCGCTTGGCCATCTGGAGCAGATCGAAAGCTATGCCCCTGGCCGTCAGGCCGGATTCGGAAGCCTAAACTTCACGGCCGACATCCGCGGGGACTTGATCTTCGACGGGCTCGAGCCACAGCCGAGCGTGCCGCACTGTTACGATGGGCATGATCTAGCTCTGCCACCGAACAGTGGCTTGGTGGCCGCACAAGAATCCGCTCCGGCCCTTAGACCGGAGCCGATCGCCCAGATCGAGGACCGGTGGTTGGACACCGCCTCGGGGGCTTCAACTTCCACGGCGATGGAGCCGAACACTAACCTTGTCCCTCGCAAAGCTTGTGACTCCGAGGCGCCGGACTCCTTGCCGGACTCCGGACCTCCCACGCCCCTGCCAATCGAATCTGATTGGGTGCCGGTTATGGAATTCACTGCCGCGGACATCTTCCAACACTCGCCCTTGGGCGACATCCTAAATTCGCTAAAGCATCTCTCGCTATCCGGAGAGTCCTGGCCGGATTATGGCTAGGATGATTGGGATACGGACGACGAAGAAATTCAGAGCCCACCCACCACCCACTTTGTAGCCACTGTCGACGATCTAACCGACATGCTAGACTACGACTCCGAAGACATCGATGCTATGGACGACGATGCCGGAGACGAACAGGAACCAGCGCCTACAGGGCACTGGAAGACCACCTCGTCATACGACATATACATGGTGGACACCCCAAAAGATGGGGACGGCGAAGAAGCAGCGGAGGCAGATTCCTTAAAGAAACAGCCCAAGCGCCGGCGTCAGCGGCGCCACTCTAAATCCCGCCATAGCAAGAATGGAGATTCCGGCACAGGAGATAATAATACCCCAGAGAGTGCCGAAGACAATCCCCTCCAGCAAGACTCAGCGCAGGAGGATGCAGAAGCAAGCCCTCACGAGAGGGCGGTAGACGAAGAGGTCGAGGAATATAACTATATACCTCCCTCCGAAGACGAGGCAAGCCTCAACGACGACGAATTCGTCGTGCCCGAGGATCCCGTCGAACAAGAGCGTTTCAAACGCAGGCTCATTGCCACGACAAATAGCCTAAAGAAAAAGCAGCAGCAGCTTCAAGCTGATCAGGACCTGCTGGCCGATCGATGGACCGAGGTCCTCGTGGCTGAAGAGTATAAACTTGAGCGCCCCTCCAAAAGCTACCCAAGACGCAAGTTGCTCCCCCGATTAGAAGAGGAAGCATACATACCTTCATCACCAGCGCACGATACGGCAGACCGACCACCCCGTGGTCGCGACAGAGAGGCATCCAGGCCCTCCACCAAGACCGTACCCCGGCATCGCTCCAAAAGTGCGAAGCCAAGAGGGAACGCGCCGGACTTGCGAGATATATTGGAGGACAAAGCAAGGCAATCCAGATCCATCTACGGATCACGAGGGCGCCCCACGACCCACAACGAATACCATCGCGCCAGATAAAATAACTCCGGCCGGGCTGAACATAGCAGACAACGCTCTCTTGAGCTACGTCGTGATATTGCCCAATGTAGAGGCGCCGCACACCCGCTATGCTTCACTGACGAAGTAATGGATCATCAAATCCCTGAAGGGTTTAAACCCGTAAACATCGAATCCTACGATGGCACAACAGACCCCGCAGTTTGGATCGAAGATTATCTCCTTCACATCCATATGGCCCGCGGCGACGATCTCCGTGCCATCAAGTATCTCCCACTCAAGCTTAAAGGACCAGCTCGGCATTGGCTTAACAGCTTGCCCGCAGAGTCAATTGGGTGTTGGGAAGACCTGGAAGCCGCATTCCTCGACAACTTCCAGGGCACATATGTGCGGCCACCAGACGCCGATGACCTAAGCCACATAATTCAGTAGCCAGACGAATCGGCCAGACAATTCTGGACACGGTTCTTGACAAAGAAAAACCAAATCGTCGACTGTCCGGATGCAGAGGCCCTCGCAGCCTTCAAACATAACATCCGCGATGAGTGGCTAGCCCGGCACCTGGGACAGGAAAAGCCGAAATCCATGGCAGCCCTCACATCATTGATGACCCGCTTCTGCGCGGGAGAGGATAGCTGGCTAGCTCGCAGCAACAACCTCAGTAAAAATTCTGGCAATCCGGATACTAAGGACCACAATGGCAGGTCACGTCGAAGCAAAAATAAACGCCGCATTAACAGCGATGATAAGGAGGATACGGCAGTCAACGCCGGATTCCGAGGCTCTAAACCCGGTCAGCGGAAGAAGCCATTCAAAAGAACCACTCCGGGTCCGTCCAATTTGGACCGAATACTCGACCGCTTATGCCAGATACATGGCACCCCTGAAAAGCCAGCTAATCACACCAACAAAGATTGCTGGGTGTTCAAGCAGGCAGGCAAGTTAATTGCCGAAAGCAATGACAAGGGGCTAAACAGCGACGACGAGGAAGAGACCCGACCACCGGACAATAGAGGACAGAAGGGTTTCCCCCCACAAGTCCAGACGGTGAACATGATTTACGCAACCCATATACCCAAGAGGGAGCGGAAGCGTGCACTAAGGGACGTATACGCGATGGAGCCAGTCGCCCCGAAGTTCAATCCATGGTCCTCTTGTCCGATCACTTTCGATCGAAGAGACCATCCGACCAGCATCCGCCATGGCGGATTCGCCGCATTGGTTTTAGACCCAATCATCGATGGATTTCACCTCACGAGAGTCCTGATGGACGGCGGCAGTAGCCTGAACCTGCTTTATCATGATACAGTGTACAAGATGGGCATAGACCCCTCAAGGATTAAACCTACAAAGACAACCTTTAAAGGCGTCATACCAGGTGTGGAGGCCAATTGCACAGGCTCAGTCACACTGGAAGTGGTCTTCGGATCCCCGGATAATTTCCGGAGCGAGGAGCTAATCTTCGACATAGTCCCATTCCGTAGCGGCTATCACGCTCTGCTCGGACGAACCGCGTTTGCAAAGTTCAACGCGGTGCCGCATTATGCATACCTCAAGCTCAAGATGCCAGGCCCTCATGGAGTCATCACGGTCAACGGAAATACGGAACGCTCCCTCCAAACGGAGGAACATACATCGGCTCTCGCGGCAGAAGTACAGAGCAGCCTTTTAAGGCAATTTCCGAGTCCGGCCGTTAAACGGCCGGATACAGCCAAACGCGCCCGAAGCAACACCAACCAAGACCACCTGGCACGATCCGAGCACGCGTAGCAATGCGTCCCTAACCCCCGCCCTCGCATGATCGCAAGAACAACCCTCCGCGTACATCATTACGCTTTGGAGATACCATGGGCGTAGGGGAAGGGGCACGACCACAATAGACCCAGAGTGCGGCTCGACCACACCAGGGGCTCGCAAGTGTGCGGCTCTTTCTTATTATTATTTTTCTTCTTTGTATACACAGGACTCCGTTAGCCAGAGGCCCTGTCCGGCGGTGAACCTGCCGAACTCATGATGCAACAGCCGGGGAAGAACGAATGCGACGACAAACACTCAGGTGGTCTCAATTACGAGCATTAAATTTGATTATATACACCAAGTCCGCAGCCCATCCCTGGAGGGGGACATGTTTAACTAGTCCAAAACCCTTGTTTACCGCATTATTTGTATTAGTCCGCACTCATAGCAGACTTCCTTTAATAAATGACGCAACACTTTTCTGCCTGTTATTACATATATATGTTCATTATATGACATCTTGCACCCGTATATTTTGGTATGACCTAATACACCAGGGGCTTATGCTCCCTACATTATGGTGTGATAAGTCCGAACACTTTCACAAGTGCGGCACCCCGAACTTATAACATTATATGAATCGGCTCCGAATCCTGTCTTGGGTCAATAGTTGGGTTTGCCCGGCTCCCACGTTTTGGTGCCTTACGTTCCGTTCCGTCGGCTAAGGTGGCACTGGGAGAACCACTGCGATTGCGCCCCGGTTGAGCTGGGCGAGCGCCTCAGTGGAGAAAGCTAAAACTGACCGGCATGATAAGGTGAGAGACTGGTCGCTGTTCGAGAGGTCTTTTCGGGTCCTTAAAGACTCACGCCGCTTCGAGCGAAGTTCCGGATAATGTCCGACGAAGGCGTGGATAGCGCCCCGAATTCGGTCTTCCGAATACTAGGGGCTTCGCCGAAATTTAAAATTATAGAATTCTATGGCTAAGTGAGAGTGTTCAAGCATTATAAGTCCGGTTGCCTTGTTCGTTGTGTTGAGCGCCTCCCTAGATGGACCCAAAAATGGGAACAAGAGTGCTCAAGTTATCCCGAACACCCCAGCACTTGCGGCTTGGGGGCGGAAGCCAACTACTTGCCATCTCTCAAGATTTCATAAACGGCCGCACAGAAGGTAATATTTTAAATCAAACAAGCGTTGCTTAAAGCGCACATGAACAAGGTTTTCAGCGCACAGGATAATACATAGCGAGTTTACTCAAAAATTACATCTCTAGGGCACTCATCCGCAATATCGCGGGCTCCCTTCAGGACAGTTTTATAATACATTTCGGGCGTACGATACTCCTTGCCCGGTGGCGGCGGGTCAGTTAGAAGCTTCTTCGCATCCAGCCTGCCCCAATGCACCTTTGTGCGGGCAAGGGCCGGACGAGCACCTTCAATACAGGCGGAGCGCTTGATGACCTCCACCCAGGGGCACGCATCCACCAGCCGCCGCATGAGGCCGAAGTAGCTCCTAGGCATGGCCTGTCCAGGCCACAGCCGGACTATAAGGCCCTTCATGGCTTCCTCAGCTACCTTGTGGAGTTCGACCAGCTGCTTCAGCTGGTCGCTTGGGGGCACCGGATGGCCGGCCTCAGCGTACTGAGACCAGAAGACCTTCTCCGTTGAGCTCCCCTCCTCGCCATGGTAAAATGCGGCGGCATCGGACACACTACGCGGCAGATCTGCAAACGCCCCTGGAGAGCTCCGAATGCGGGTAAGTGTCAGGTAGTTTACATTAACATGCTTGCTTTGCATGAAAAATGCCTTACCTGCCGCTATCTTCTTCACACCTTCAACCTCCTGAAGGGCCTTACGGGCCTCGGCCTTGGCGGACTTGGCACTTTCGAGAGCCGAGGCGAGCTCGGACTCTCGAGTCTTGGAGTCACGCTCCAAGCTCTCATGCTTCTCCATGAGAGCCTGGAGCTCTTGCCGCACTGCCGCCACCTGCGCCTCCTGCTTTTCTCGCTCTGCCTGTTCCACGGCCGCGCTGCGTTCGGCCACGGACACAGCCTCCTTCAGGGCTGCCACCTCGTTTGTGGCCCCTGCAATACCCATATTATCCTTGTTAATTTTATTGCGACCAAAATCCTTTTCTGTAAGGTAAAAATTCAAAGTGGTGCTACTCACCCTCTTTGTCCTCGAGCTGCCTCTTGGCATGGCCGAGATCTCGCTCGGACCACTCGAGATCCTGCTTTAGTGTACGAACCTCCGCAGTCAATGCGGCAGAGGTCAGCAGCACAGCCTGCAAACCCATGTTAACATAATTTATTAGCAACCTGCGAACATCTTTTTAAGATCCTCAGTCCGGCTTTTCTTTCCGAACGCCAAACCGAGCATCAGGGGCTACTATCTATGCGGTATTACATTACGTAATTTTAACTTCTTACCTCAAAGCCTGTTAGAAGGCTACTGCAGGCTTCGGTCAGCCCGCTCTTGGCGAGCTGAACCTTCTGAATCACCGCACTCATAACAGTGCGGTGTTCTTCCTCGATGGAAGTGCCTTTGAGCGCCTCCAGCAAGTTGTCTGGCGCCTCCGGTTGGACGGGGGCCGCCGGTGTCACGGTCTTGCCCTTCTTGCGAAGGGGCCGCCTGCCGGACTCTGGAACCACTGCGGGTTCCGGCGTAGAGTCCGGCGCAAAGTCCGGGAGGCTGCCTTGCGGCGCCTCCGGAGCCTCCTCCTGATGGGTCCCCTCCCGGGATCCTACCTCGGCATCCTCAGCGACGCGAGGGGTGGAGGCAGTCGGAATGGATTCCACATCCGACGCCGCCAACGACCCGCTCGACAAAGCGGGGAGATCATCATCGGCCGGATTTACAGGCAGTATGCGGCATTAGAAGGACACTATGTGACACGAAAGAAATTGCATATCAAGGATCCGGATACTTACGATCTCGCCGGAGGCCTGGCCCTTGAAGGCCACTCCTCGTCGCCAACGTCGGTGTTGGCGGAGCTGTCCGGGGGAATGGTTCTCCCCCTCTTGGACCTTTCGGCCTCCCCTGTTGGGGAAGCCTTCCTCTTCCTCTCTCCAACCTCCGGGAGAGAGTCTTCTTCGTCCTCCTCGTCTTCGGGGGAGGAGTCTGCCTCGTTGTCGGACACCTAATTACGGGAACTCTTTCGAGTGCCCGTGGCCACCTTATTGGCCTTCTTCTCCGGCACCATCTGCGGTGCCGGAACCAGTAGCCCCGCTAGACGGGCATCCACTGGGTCTTCTGGCATGGTGCCGGAACCAGTAGCTGCTCAGCCTTCTTCATCCATTCCTATCAAAGGAAAAGGGAGATTGAAACCCTCTTAGAATCAATCTATTTACCAACAAGTGTCCCGTAAAGGGGTAGAATCACTTACCTCGTCAGCCGGATGCTGCGTGTGAAATCCACGATCTTCTGTCGCGGATGCGGGGGCTTCGGCGCCCTTAAACAGCACCCTCCAGGCGCCTTCGTACGTCGTGTCGAAGAGCCCGCTTAGCGCCTGGTGCTGTTCCGGATCGAACTCCCAAAGATTGAATGCCCGTTCTTGGCATGGGAGGATCCGGCGGACGAGCATGACTTGGACCACGTCGTCGAGCTTGAGCTTCTTATTCACCAGCTTATGGATACAGGCTCAGAGTCCCGTCAGCTCCTTCGGATTACCCCACAACAAGCCCTTCTCTTTCCAGGAGGTGAGCTGCGTGGGGATACCAGATCTAAACTCGGGGGCCGCCGCCCACTCAGGGTCGCGCGGCTCGGTGATATAGAACCACCCCGATCGCCACCCCTTGACGGAGTCCACGAAGGCCCCTTCGAACCAGAGGACGTTGGGCATCTTGCCCAACATGGCGCCTCCGCACTCCGCCTGTGTGCCCTTCACTACCTTCGGCTTGACGTTGAAGGTCTTGAGCCACAAGCCGAAGTGGGGCCGAATGCAGAGGAGGGCCTCGCACACGACGATAAACGCCGAGATGTTGAGGATGAAGTTCGGCGCCAGATCGTGGAAATCCAGGCCGTAGTAGAACATGAGCCCCCGGACAAAGGGGTGAAGTGGAAAGCCCATTCCGCGGAGGAAGTGGGGAAGGAAAACAACCCTCTCATGGGGCCCGGGGGTAGGGATGAGGTGCCCCTCGTCGGGCAGCCGGTGCGCGATATCGCCGGAAAGGTATCCGGCACTGCGCATCTTGGTGATGTGCTCCTCCTTAATGGTGGAAGCCAACCATTTGCCTCCCCCTCCGGACATGGTCGGGGAAGGTTTAGATGAGATGCGCGAGCTTGGGCGTTGGAGCTTGAGTGCGCGGAGGTGGATAAGCAAAGGAGGAAGAAGGCATGGGTGAAAAGGTGAATCCTTATCCCTTATATATATGCGGGCGAAAGACTATGCGTCCCCCACCGGCCTGGTAAAACTCGCTTATCTCCCAAGCGCCACCATCAATGGCGCGGTTGGGTTACCCACGTCCGTATTGATGAGAATCCCGGAATAAGGGGAACACGATCTCTGCTTCGACAAGACGTGCCAAGGAAACCGCTTTGCTAAACGTGATGAGGTGATATAATAAAAAACGATTCAAGTAAAGGCTTGGTAGTGGCGTGACGACATGCCGCAAAATACATCAGCAGATTGGACTTGTGGACATTTTATTCTCTCTACGGTGGAATGTGGAATTTATTTTGCAGAGCCGGACACTATCCTGGTGTTCATGATCTTCTTTGGATTATTCAAAGGAGAAACCCGCCTTGCAATGCCGAACATTATGCGCGCCGGACTAATCGTCATTGAAGCCTGGTTCAGGGGCTACTGAGGGAGTCCTGGACTAGGGGGTGTCCGGACAGCCGGACTATCATCGTCCGCCGGACTCCAAGACTACGAAGATACAAGATTGAAGACTCCGTCCCGTGTCCGGATGGGACTTTCCTTGGCGTGGAAGGCAAGCTTGGCGATACGGATATGTAGATCTCCTACCATTGTAACCGACTCTGTGTAACCCTAGCCTTCTGCGGTTTCTATATAAACCGGAGGGCTTTAGTCCGTAGGACACAACATACATTACAACAATCATACCATAGGCTAGCTTTAGGGTTTAGCCTCCTTGATCTCGTGGTAGATCTACTCTTGTACTACCCATATCATCAATATTAATCAAGCAGGACGTAGGGTTTTACCTCCATCAAGAGGGCCCGAACATGGGCAAAACATCGTGTCCCTTGTCTCCTGTTACCATCCGCCTAGACGCACAGTTCGGGACCCCCTACCCGAGATCCGCCGGTTTTGACACCGACACCAGCCCAGTAAAAATTAGCAGGCTGGCCCATATAAGGCCTACTTGTGTCAGGTCCATTTAAGCCCGCGGCCCATACGAGATGTGCCAATTCGGCCCGTCAACAGCCTGTTAAAGATTTGACACCATTGCAGCCCATCGTCAGTTCGAGCCCGTTAACAGCCCGCTATATATTTGGGCTCAATGTCGGCCCGATGAGATTTTGGCCTGTGAACGGCCCATTTAATGGATGGGCCAGTTTTCAGGATGTACATCTTTCGGCCTTTTAGCGACCCATTTAAATGTTGGGCTAATTTCCGGCCCGGTGTGTCTTTCAGCCTGTTGACGGCCCATAAATCTGATGGTCTATTTGTAGTCGGACCTGAGTTTCGGCCTTTTAGCAGCCCACTTAAGTGTTGGGCTAATTTCTGGCCCGGTGTCACTTTCAGCCTGTTGACGGCCCATAAGTCAGTTGGGCCATTTGTAGTCGGTCCTGAGTTTTGGCCTTTTAGCGACCCATTTAAGTGTTGGGCCAATTCCCGGCCCTGTGTGCCTTTGGGCCTGTTAACGGACCATAAATGAGTTGGGCCATTTGTAGTCAGACCTTAGTTTTGGCCTTTTAACGGCCCATGCCCTTCATGGTCCAATACCAGCCCGGTTTCTCTTTCGGCCTGCTAAAGGCCCACAACATAGTTGGGCCGTTTACAATACGACCTGACTTTCGGCCTATTAGCGGCCCATGCTCTTCATGGTCCAGTACAAACGGCCTACAGTATAATTGGGCCATATGTAGCCCAAACTTAGTAACGGCCTGTTAACGGCCTGTGAAATAAATTGGGGCCACCTGTTGCCCGCTTCGATGTTGGCCTGTTAACGACCCGGGAGGTAAGAGGGCCGACCATTAACTTTCGGTCTAGTAACGGCCCATTAGCTTAATGGGCCCACTAAAGTTCGTTCATGTCTTTAGTCCAAATTAGATAATTTGAGCCCATTACGACGAGCAATTATGCACAGGACCAAAACCGATAAAGCAAAGGTGCGACATACAGGGAATAACGTTGCACATCCAGCATATATGACAGGAAATTACATCCACTGGGCAATCAAAGATTGATACCAGTGCAAATAAATGAGCAGAACCTAACCATCTACAACGTCACAATCTGCAACCTCAGCACAGATGACACCCATAAGCATGTGGGCAAGTTCTTACTGCTTTGCTACACTGTCTCTGAAAACATTGATCCGTTGTTGTGTCACACGACTCTGCACCTCTGATTCATCCACCATTTCCACCATTGCTTCAGCCATTAATTGGTTCACAAACATACGTTTATTCCGTTGCATTCGAGACAGAGGATACTTAACAGATTCAGATGGCGATTTTGGCAGGCTTGTATTATTGATAGTGGAGAGTGTCTCGACCACTGCATCATAACATAAATTAGGACGGGAACCAAACAGATTAATCATGAGTTATTGCCATATTACCTGGCCTAGATTTACTTGAAAGAAACAATGGGGTTGCCTTGCTGTTTTCAGAGTTGTCTTCTTATCTTCAGCAGCCTGCACAAAATTAACACACTAGCATTGCTATCATTGGCCAAGTCAGATAATAGGAAAGCAACATTGACACAACGAACGTTTGGTCAACTAGCCTACACCAAATTAACACAATATGGCATAGCTATCATCAGCTAGGTAAGGTAATACGAAAGCAACATTGACACAATGAATGAATGGGCAACCAGAGAAGCACTACAATTTAGTAATGTGTGTGATATGAGATAGTACATTCATGCAGCTCAGTATGAAAAACTACCTACCAATTATCCTTACAAAAATCAACATTGGCGCCTTTAACATTTTGCTACAACTAATTTTAGATCAGATAAAGGTTAGATTCATGCCGATTAACAAAATACATGCTGATGTAAAAATATAGTGATATACAACAGGTACTTACATCAGCATTGGAGCACAGAGAATTCCCGCAAGATATTTTCCTCAAATACGATCCCAATGGAGGAAGTCTTGTATCGTTTAACCTTATTTTCTAAAAGAGAGATGGGTAAGAAACATGTAGAAAATATGATCAAAATGCTATAAAATTTCGTGATGCAAGAATACGCACACGCTTCTTAGAATCGAGTTGACATTCTTTTGTTGGACTGGAGCGGACTAGTTCTTTGGCCACTGGAATCTGCTTATTATCAGTCGGAGTTGGGTTTCTCTGTGATGGAGCAGTATCTATGAAAAATGGAGTTGGTTTATTATCTCCTGGCGTTTGGATCTTTTGCAAAGACCTGGTTGTAACCCTTCAGATTCTAACATAGCCGTCTTCCCCTTGCATGCCTTATATAGAAGAATGGTGATTCAGTTATAAAACATGCTACAACAGATATGGAATAGGTACTGAAGAATAGAAAGGCATGACATATTGACATGTATTCGCTCCATCCGGAAATAAATGGATGGGTGTAGGCATATTTCAATTCTAGATACATCCAGTTTTATCCATTTCTGCGATATTTAATCCGGACAGAGGGAGTATGATGTAAGAGCTAGGGATACGACAGGACAACATAGTAAAAAAGCACTAAAAGACCCACTTCAGAACCAAAGTATTCAAACCCACTGATATGAGATAGTACACTCATGCAGCTCAGGATGCAAAACTACCAGGCAGTTTTCCTTGCAAAAATCAACATTATGGCCTTTAATCATACATTTTGCTACAACTAAATTTAGATCAGATAAAGGTTGGATTCAGCGGATTAACAACATACATGATGATGTAAAAATATAGTGATATACAACGTGTACTTACATCAGCATTGGAGCACAGAGAATTCTCGCAAGATATTTTCCTCGAATACAATCCCAATGGAGGAAGTCTTGTATCGTTTAACCTTATTTTCTAAAAGAGAGATGGGTAAGAAACATGTAGAAAATATGATCAGAATGCTATAAAATTTCATGATAAGAGGATACACACACGCTTCTTAGAATGGAGTTGACATTCTTTTGCTGTACTGGAGTGGACTTGTTCTTTGGCCACTGGAATCTGCTTATTATCAGTAGGAGTTGGGTTTCTCTGTGCTGGAGCAGTATCTATAAAAACTGGAGTTGGTTTATTATCTCCTGGCGTTTGGATCTTTTGCAAAGGCCTTGTTTATAACCCTTCAGATTCTAACATAGTCGTCTTCCCCTTGCATGCCTTGTACAGAAGAATGGTGCTTTAATTATAAAACATGCGACAGCAGAGAGATGGAATAGGTACTGAAGAATAGAAAGGCATGACATATTGACATGTATTCCCTCCATCTGGAAAAAAATGGATGGGTCTAGGCGTATTTCAGTTCTAGATACATCCTTTTTATCCATTTCGGCAACATGTAATCCGGACGGAGGGAGTATGGTGTAAGAGCTAGGGATACGACAAGACAACACAGCAAAAAAACACTAGTTGAATGTAAAACTGTATGCTAGTGAAATACATACAGAAATAACTAAGGCAACATACACGTGTATGATTGGGAAAATAAGATGGCATTGCAACAGAGCACTAGAATAGCACTTCAATGTAAAAAAAACATGGTATGGTGGACAGATGAAGTACATACTGATGAATAACATTGCATAGGATATTCAGAAGCATGATGTCCAAATTAAGCAGATGGCATTGCGATAGAGTAGAATGACAGTACTTGAATTTGAAAACATGTTATCATGAATGGAATAGGTACTGAAAACAGGAAGGCATGACATATTTACATGCATGATTAGCATGCTAAGCACATGGCATTGCAACAGAGTAGATACACTCCAGGACATTATATGCATGTTGTACCCATATCATAGGCCAAGTTAGAGCAAGGACCTTGTGGGGTGAAGAGGATTCATCATCTTTCTGCAAGTCTTCTAAAGAACTGCCTTTACATGTTCCATCATATTGGGTATCATTGAATTCAAGTTTATTGGCCTTTACATTGCTCCGTGAGGTTCTTGTGGATATATCAGTGTGTGCAATTATATCTGACATGCATGGAAGACAACTAGTAGTTAGATTTATGTAATGAGTGCCTGTAGGAGACGACATAAATAGTAGGACTGGGGTTAACTAGCAGCAACAGGTCTTAGAACACAGATGAAAGCTACAGAATATGTATCGTTTGTACTCGAGATTAACTAGATGGCAAACAAAAGTATTAAAGAACAACATAGGTAATACTAGAAGTGGTATAATACTATAATCACCAGCCTGTGGGATAGCATTGGCTGATGGATGATAACTATGGAACAGCGTTACCTAAAGAACAAGTATCTTAGATGAACTATGGGACAACATTAACTCCTGAACAAGACCCATAAGAGATCAGCATGAATATATAGTGAAATGTGATGATCTATTTTCCATGCTTAGATGAATAACAAAGCCATAAATGTTATACGCAAGTAAGATGATGGTACAACCTATTTGGCTGCCATCCATAGGAGTGAGCATCATGTGCTGACTTGTCGATGGCCCTGTAGTTGTCGTGGCTGTCCATGTCGGGCACGCGCATTTGATGCAGCAAACTGTTGAGTGGGGACTATAGCTCCCTTCTGGTGTATGCTTCCCTTGTTGGAGCAGCTGCGGTGAGTCGGAAGACGGTGTGTCTGAAGATGCAGATAACACATAATGTTAAGAACGACATATCTCTTTGATCTGAAGAAATACACTAAGAGATCAACAGCAAGGTACGAGAGTGGTCACACGTCTGTTGACTGAAGACTAAATTGGGGTCACACGATTTTATTTTATTTTGGTACTGTCCGATCTACGCCGGATGGCTAGCCGTCTTGTGCCTCCCGGTGGACACTGTTTGGAATCTTCCCCGAAGAGACAGCGACCAACGGCAGAGCAGCCTGCCTCCACCGTCCGTGGCCCCGGCCAAAACCCCTCTCCCCGCCCCACCACACTGCCATGGTTGCGCTGCCCCCGGGCCAATCCACAAAGACTCCCCGTCATCTAGATCCGGCGGCGGCAGTACCTTCAACCCACTCAACTCTAAAAGATAGCAATCTAAGCGCTACTTCCGCGGCGAACTTGCAACCCCGCACTCTTACGTTAGACACCAGCCAACCGGCAGCCTAGGAGCTCCGCCGCCTCGTTGGGAATCGATTGGCCCAAAATAAAAATTCAGACAACTGACACCTAAATAAAGTGATTTGAGATGAGGGTGCGACCTATCTGGCGGCATGGTGAAGTAGGCAGGTCCAGCTGCCGACTCAGTGAGGCCGGCGCAGTTGCGGTGGCGACCGGCGGCAGGGAAAGAGCGATGTCGTGACGGTCGACCGCTACGCGGAAGTGCTACCTCTTGAGCTTGCGTTGGATTTCCCCGAAGAGGAGAGGATGATGCAGCAGAGTAGCGTAAGTATTTCCCTCAGTTTTTGAGAACCAAGGTATCAATCCAGTAGGAGGCTTCATGGGAGTCCCTCGTACCTACACAAAACAATAGCTCAACGCAACCAACACGATTAGGGGTTGTCAATCCCTTCTCGGTCACTTACGAAAGTGAGATCTGATAGAGATGATAGATAATATTTTTGGTATTTTTGATATAAAGATGCAAGGTAAAATAAAAGGCAAAGTAAAAAGTAAAGCAATAATAAAGTGATGGAAGATTGATATGATGAGAATAGACCCCGGGGCCATAGATTTCACTAGTGGCTTCTCTCAAGAGCATAGGTATTTCTACGGTGGGTGAACAAATTACTGTTGAGCAATTGACAGAATTGAGCATAGTTATGAGAGTATCTAGGTATGATCATGTATATAGGCATCACATCCGAGACAAGTATACCGACTCCTGCCTGCATCTACTACTATTACTCCACTCATCGACCGCTATTCAGCATGCATCTAGAGTATTAAGTTAACGAAAATAGAGTAACGCCTTAAGAAAGATAACATGATGTAGAGGGATAAATTCATGCATTATGATAAAACCCCCATCTCGTTATCCTCGATGGCAACAATACAATACGTGCCTTGCTGCCCCTACTGTCACTGGGAAAGGACACCACAAGACTGAACCCAAAGCTAAGCACTTCTCCCATTGCAAGAACTGCCAATCTAGTTGGCCAAACCAAACAGATAATTCGAAGAGACTTGCAAAGATAACCAATCATACATAAAAGAATCCAGAGAAGATTCAAATATCGTTCATAGATAATCTTCATCATAAACCCACAATTCATCGTTCTCAACAAACACACCGCAAAAAGAAGATTACATCGAATAGATCTCCACGAGAGAGGGGGAGAACATTGTATTGAGATCCAAAAAGAAAGAAGAAGCCATCTAGCTACTAACTATGGACCCGAAGGTCTGAGGTAAACTACTCACACTTCATCAGAGAGGCTATGATGATGTAGAAGCCCTCCATGATGATTTCCCCCTCCGGCGGAGCTCCAAAACAGGCCCCAAGATGGGATCTCGTGGATACAGAAAGTTGCGGCGGTGGAATTAGGTTTTTGGCTCCATATCTGATAGTTTCGGGGTACGTAGGTATATATAGGAGGAAGGAGTACTTCGGTGGAGCTTTGGGGGGCCCACGAGGTAGGGGGCGCGCCCTAGGGGGGGCGCCCTCCACCCTTGTGAGCGCCTCGTGGCTTTCTTGACGGAGGGTCCAAGTCTCCCGGATCATATTCGGTGAGGAAATTGCGTTCCCGAAGGTTTCATTCCGTTTGGACTCCGTTTGATATTCCGTTTCTTTGAAACACTGAAATAGGCAAAAAACAACAATTCTGGGCTGGGCCTCCGGTTAATAGGTTAGTCCCAAAAGTAATATAAAAGTGGAAAAGAAAGCCCAATATAGTCCGAAACAGTAGATAATATAGCATGGAGCAATCAAAAATTATAGATACGTTGGATACGTATCAGGCATCCCCAAGCTTAATTCCTGCTCGTCCTCGAGTAGGTAAATGATAAAAAACATAATTTTTGATGCGGAGTGCTACTTGGCACAATTTCAATGTAACTCTTCTTAATTGTGGTATGAATATTCAGATTAGAAAGATTCAAGACAAAAGTTCATTTTGACATAAAAATAATAATACTTCAAGCATACTAGCAAAGCAATTATGTCTTCTCAAAATTACATGGCCAAAGAAAGTTCATCCCTACAAAATCACATAGTTTAGTCATGCTCCATCTTCGTCACACAAAATACTCAAATCATGCACAAACCCGGTTTCAGTCAAGCAATTGTTTCATACTTTAGAATTCTCAAACTCTTTCAACTTTCACGCAATATATGAGCGTGAGCCATGGACACAACACTATATGTGGAATAGAATATGGTGGTTGTGGAGAAGACAAAAAAGGGAGAAGATGGTCTCACATCAACTAGGCGTATCAACGGGCTATGGAGATGCCCATTAATAGATATCAATGTGAGGAGTAGGGATTGCCATGCAACGGATGCACTAAGAGCTATAAATGTATGAAAGCTCAACAAAATGCAACTAAGTGGGTGTGCATCCAACTTGCTTGCTCACGAAGTCCTAGGGCATTTCAGGAAGCCCATTGTAGGAATATACAAGCCAAGTTCTATAATGAAAAATTCCCACTAGTATATGAAAGTGAAAAAACATGGGACTCTCTATCATGAAGAACATGGTGCTACTTTGAAGCACAAGTGTGGAAAAAGGATAGTAACATTGTCCCTTCTCTATTTTTCTCTCATTTTTTGGGCCTTCTCTCTTGTTGTGGCCTTTCTTTTTATTTATTTATTTATTTATTCCTCACTTGGGACAATGCTCTAGAATGATGATCATCACACTTCTATTTATTTACAACTCAACGATTACAACTCGATACTAGAACAAATTATGACTCTATATGCATGCCTCCGGCGGTGTACTGGGATGGATAATGATTCATGAGCGACGTGTATGAAAGAATTATGAATGGTTGATTTGCCACAAATACTATGTCAACTACATGATCATGCTAGGCAATATGACAATGATGAATGCGTCATGACGAACGGAACAGTGGAAAGTTGCATGGAAATATATCTCGGAATGGCTATGGAAATGCCATATTAGGTAGGTATGGTGGCTGTTTTGAGGAAGGTATATGGTGGGTGTATGATACCGGCGAGAAGTGCGCGGTATTAGAGAGGCTAGCAATGGCGGAAAGATGAGAGTGCATATAATCCATGGACTCAGCATTAGTCATAATGAACTCACATACTTATTGCAAAAATCTACAAGTCATCAAAAACCAAAATACTACGTGCATGCTCCTAGGGGGGAGGTTGGTAGGAGTTAACCATCGCGCGCCCCCGACCTCCACACAAGGGTAGGCACTCAAAGAATATCTAACGTTTCAAATTTGTTACATAACATTTACCATACGTGCATGCTACGGGACTTGCAACCTTCAACACAAGCATTTCTCAATTTCACAACTACTCAACTAGCACGACTTTGATATTATTACCTCCATATCTCAAAACAATTATCAATCATCAAACTTTTCTTAGTATCCAACGCACTCAAAAGAAAGTTTTACAAATCTTGCATACCAAGCATATTAAGATTGTTAAGCAAATTACCATGCTATTTAAGACTCTCAAAATAATCTAAGTGAAGCATGAGAGATCAATAGTTTCTTTAAAACAAATCCACCACCGTGCTCTAAAAGATATAAGTGAAGCACTAGAGCAAAAGCTATAACACTCAAAATATATAAGTGAAGCACATAGAGCAAAACTATAAGGCTCAAAAGATAAAAGTGAAGCACATAGAGTATTCTAACAAATTCCAATTCATGTATGGATCTCTCAAAAGGTGTGTACAGCAAAGATGATTGTGGTAAACTGAAAAGAAAAGACTCAAATCATACAAGACGCTCCAAGCAAAACACATATCATGTGGTGAATAAAAATATAGCTCCAAGTAAAGTTACCGATGGAAGTAGACGAAAGAGGGGATGCCTTCCGGGGCATCCCCAAGCTTTAACTTTTTTGTGTCCTTGGATTATCGTGGGGGTGCCATGGGCATCCCCAAGCTTAGGCTCTTGCCACTCCTTGTTCCATAATCCATCAAAAGATTTCAATCAAAACTTGAAAACTTCACAACACAAAACTCAACAGAAATCTCATGAGCTCCGGTAGCGAAAGAAAACAAAAGACCACTTTAAGGTACTGTAATGAACTAATTCTTTATTTATATTGGTGTTAAACCTACTGTATTCCAACTTCTATATGGATTATAAACCATTTTACTAGCCATAGATTCATCAAAATAAGCAAACAACACACGAAAAACAGAATCAGTCAAAAACAGAACAGTCTGTAGTAATCTGTAACTAACGCAAACTTCTGGAATGTGAAAAATTCAGCAAAATTAGGAAGTTCTAGATAATTTGTTTATTTATCTACAGAAAAATGAATCAACTAAAAATCACGTTCCTATGATTTATGAAAATTATTCTCGTGCGCACAAAGTTTCTGTTTTCTGCAGCAGAATCAAATAACTATTACCATAGGTTGTCCTAACAGTTTTACTTGGCACAAACACTAATTAAAACAAAAAAACAAATCTAACCAGAGGCTAGACAAATTATTTATTAATAAGCAGCAAGGAAAAATATTGGGTTGTCTCCCAACAAGCGCTTTTCTTTAAAGCCTTTTTAGCTAGGCATTGAGATTTCAATGATGCTCACATAAAAGACAAGAATTGAAGCACAAAGAGAGCATCATGAAACACATGACAAACACATCTAAGCATAACATACTTCCTATGCATAGGCATCTTATAGGCAAACAAATTATCATAGCAAGCAAAAACTGCATATGCAAGGAAGCGGAAAGAAACAATAGCAATCTCAACATAACGAGAGGTAATTTAGTAACATGAAAATTTCTATAACCATATTTTCCTCTCTCATAATAATTACATGTAGGATCATAAGAAAATTCAACAATATAGCTATCACATAACATATTCTCAACACGATCCACATGCATTCTAAGTTGACACTCTTCCAAAATAGTGGGATTATCATTAACTAAAGTCATGATTTCTCCAAGCCCACTTTTATCAAAAAATTTCATAAGATTGAAAGTTACCAAATATGTGGGATCTAAAGTTGACACTCTTCCAAACCCACTTTCAATATTATTGCAAACACTATTAGCAATCTTGTATTCATCATGGGGCTTAAATAAATTTTCAAGATCATAAGAAGAATCGACCCAATCATGACTATTGGACATAGGAAAAGTAGCATCCCCAAGCTTAGGGTTTTACATATTATTAGCATAATTTACATCAATAGAATTTATAATAAAATCATTGCAATTATGCTTTTTATTCAAAGATCTATCGTGAAGCACTTCATCACAATTTTCAGATTTATGGATTTCAGGCAAAAGCTTATAAATATAATCTAGTGCATCCAAATCACTAGGAGTTGGTTCATCATAATTGGATCTCTTAAAAAGATTGGCAAGCGGATGAGGATCCATAGATATTAGCTTCTTTGTTTAGGAATAAATACTCAACTATTTCAACCAAGCGAGAAAATGAGCCAAGAAAGACATCAAGGCGAACGGAAAAGAGAGGGCGAATAAAACGGCAAGGGTGAAGTGGGGGGGGGGAGGAAAACGAGAGGCAAATGGCGAATAATGTAATGCGAGAGATAGGGATTGTGATAGGTACTTGGTATGTTGACTTTTGCGAAGACCTCCCCGGCAACGGCGCCAGAAATTCTTCTTGCTACCTCTTGAGCTTGCGTTGGATTTCCCCGAAGAGGAGAGGATGATGCAGCAGAGTAGCGTAAGTATTTCCCTCAGTTTTTGAGAACCAAGGTATCAATCCAGTAGGAGGCTTCGTGTGAGTCCCTCGTACCTACACAAAACAATAGCTCAACGCAACCAATGCGATTAGGGGTTGTCAATCCCTTCTCAGTCACCTACGAAAGTGAGATCTGATAGAGATGATAGATAATATTTTTGGTATTTTCGATATAAAGATGCAAGGTAAAATAAAAGGCAAAGTAAAAAGTAAAGCAATAATAAAGTGATGGAAGATTGATATGATGAGAATAGACCCGGGGGCCATAGATTTCACTAGTGGCTTCTCTCAAGAGCATAGGTATTTCTACGGTGGGTGAACAAATTACTGTTGAGCAATTGACAGAATTGAGCATAGTTATGAGAGTATCTAGGTATGATCATGTATATAGGCATCACGTCCGAGACAAGTAGACCGACTCCTGCCTGCATCTACTACTATTACTCCACTCATCGACCGCTATCCAGCATGCATCTAGAGTATTAAGTTAATGAAAACAGAGTAACGCCTTAAGCAAGATGACATGATGTAGAGGGATAAATTCATGCAATATGATAAAAACCCCATCCTGTTATCGTCGATGGCAACAATACAATACGTGCCTTGCTGCCCCTACTGTCACTGGGAAAGGACACCGCAAGATTGAACCCAAAGCTAAACACCAATCTAGTTGGCCAAACCAAACGGATAATTCGAAGAGACTTGCAAAGATAACCAATCATACATAAAATAATTCAGAGAATATTCAAATATTGTTCATAGATAATCTTGATCATAAACCCACAATTCATCGGTCTCAACAAACACACCACAAAAAGAAGATTACATCGAATAGATCTCCACGGGAGAGGGGGAGAACATTGTATTGAGATCCAAAAAGAGAGAAGAAGCCATCTAGCTACTAACTATGGACCCGAAGGTCTGAGGTAAACTACTCACATTTCATCGGAGAGGCTATGATGATGTAGAAGCCCTCCGTGATGATTGCCCCCTCCGGCGGAGCTCCGGAACAGGCCCCAAGATGGGATCTCGTGGATACGGAAAGTTGCGGTGGTGGTATTAGGTTTTTGGCTCCGTATCTGATAGTTTCAGTGTACGTAGGTATATATAGGAGGAAGGAGTACGTCGGTGGAGCTTCGGGGGGCCCATGAGGTAGGGGGGCGCGCCCTAGGGGGGGCGCGCCCTAGGGGGGCGCCCTCCACCCTCGTGACCGCCTCATGGCTTTCTTGAGGGAGGGTCCAAGTCTCCCGGATCATATTCGGTGAGAAAATCGCGTTCCCGAAGGTTTCATTCGGTTTGGACTCCGTTTGATATTCCGTTTCTTCGAAACACTGAATAGGCAAAAAACAGCAATTCTGGGCTGGGCCTCCGGTTAATAGGTTAGTCCCAAAAGTAATATAAAAGTGGAAAATAAATCCCAATATAGTCCGAAACAGTAGATAATATAGCATGGAGTAATCAAAAATTATAGATACGTTGGAGACGTATCAGGAAGCAGCGCCAGGACTCTGGACGGATCCGAAGTTGGAGCCGCTCCGGCGCCGTGAACAATGGCGGGGGTGAATCGGCTCCGGTACGGTTCATGCGACCGTCATTGAGGCAGCACCAGCAGCACAGAGTAAGAAGCACACGGCCCAGTGCACGACGGCAAGTGGACAGCGTCTTCGGCATTAAGGAGGAGGGCGGCTGTGAAATTGGTGCAGTGGGGGCGCCATGGAGGTGGGGCTGAGGTTTCGCGGCTCGGGAGAAGGGAGAGGAGCGCGTGTTTTGCCGACCATGGTTTATGAATTATTCGGCACATGTCATTTCGGCCGAGAAGAAGGCGCGCTTGGATGAAGTTACGAACCTACCCTCGATGTACAACGGGCCAATTGATGCGTGTCCCACATAGGCGCGTCTCCCATTTATTTGCTCGGGCGAATTCCACCAAGCAGAGAGGATGTTTAACGGTTCGTTCAAATTTTGGGAGAACGAGCATCCACGTATACCTTACCAAGTCGATTCGGATTAAATTTTGAAATATTAGCTTGCCACTTCTTTTTAAGATGGAGAGATGATGCTCGGGAGTAATGTGTTTTTACATGCTCGTTGCTAGCGATTTACTATATGACAAATAGTTGACCCACTCAAAAACGCGAATCAAACCCAAAATGAAATATCTCGATTCAATGAAATAGCTCGTTCAGTAGGTCAAAATAGTGAACTAAATCCAAAATTGAACACCTCAATCGAGTAGCATGTTGTATAGTATTATAGTACTCCATGAACATGTTGAAAGTCAAATTAATGAACTTGTTTGATATACGCATATATCCGTTCATGTGTGGATTGCAGAGAACATGTTCTCCAATTTAAATATTTGAACGCAAGTTTATATCGAAACATGGTTTATATCAGTCTTTGATGCATAAAACGCGACCTCCCCCTCTCCTGGACTCCTGTTCTCTCTCTCTCTCTCTCTCTCTCTCTCTTTGTGTGTGTGTGTGGGGGGGTCTTTCTAGTTCGCATGCATATATACACCATCTATAGGTCTCTCTCGCACACTATGTATGATACTCTAGCTAGTCCACGCAAGATATCTTGGGTGCACTCATCGTACGCACACAAATTCCTTGGCTCTTTGCTTGTAACTGTCTCACGGACCACTATGTCGTCTCGGAGCTCTTCCCCCCTCTCTCAAACTCTCCATCCACCTGGGTCACACATACACATGCATATCTCACTCGCACTCGACAGGCCCATCTAAAACTCTATCTCCCCCCTCGTTCTCTCTCCATCTCACACGCGCACACACACAATCTCATGCCCAACTAGCCAAGTATGATGGTCTCTCACTCAATTGTAGGCACACGCAGTCCCCCTATATGTACATGACTAGCTAATCTTAGTCTCCATCACAAACATGTGCATGGTCTATCTCGATTTCTCTCGGGGCATCTTTCTATCGCGCACGCACTCCCTCGATCTCCCACCCATATAGCCCCCTCACGATCTCGACGGGATCTCTCTATCACAAACACACCCTCTCTCCCTCCCCATGCGTCCATGCCATCCATGTGTCCCTCTCGACCTTTGTTCCTTGTTGGCAGACCTCTCTTGGACATGTGCTACAGGGGTGTCTCTCTCCGTTGCAAACAATCACACACTAGCTATCTTCGTGTATCTTCCCGCCTCGCTTTTCCATCTCGGAGATGCATGCGTGATATGCTCGCATAAGAAACGAAAAAACACACACTCTCTCTAATTTATCGTTTGTTGTCACTTTCTCTTTCACACACATACTCTTTTTGCACACTTACTCATTCTCCTTCACACGCACTTGATCTATCTCGACTGAGGAACTCTCCTCGGTCCATAGCATATGGATTTATTGAAAAGTCAAACATCACAAAGTTTGACCATGTACGTGGAGAAAAAGAATTACATCTAGTACGACAAACATATACCATTAGATTCACCATGAGATGTAGTTATGTATGATGTTTCTTTGGTATTGTAGATATAAATAACATTTGCGTAAACCTGATCAAAGTTTCCAAAGTTTGACTTCTAAATTTTTTACATGCACTGCATTATCGAGCGGATGGAATATCTCTTTCCCCCTCTCAGCTATCTGACGCACCACTCAGCCTTATCGGGGCTCCTCAATCTCGCTCAAACTTTATTGGTGAGTTTGGTTTGTGACCTGACCCTCATGCCTTGATGGCCGGTACTGCCTGGTGTGGATGAGAGATGTAAAATATTTCTGCCTGGCCAGGCTTATGTGGTGCTGAAGCGTTTGGTTCATGCCTGGGCCAGACAAAGCATCAATGTCCCATCAATCAATCCATGCATCAATTATTTAATGCTAATATCCATCCATGTTGCTGTTAGCCTCGTGGCCACATGACCAGGCACGGCCAGGCATTCGAAATTGGTCGCCTGGGCCAGGCTACTTGCAGGGTCTGGAGTTCAGCCATGCTAATTAAAGTGCAAGGGAACCCAGGCCAGGCAGGCTTTCTTTTTCACAGGGTAGCAACCAAACAAGCGTGCATGAAATCCAGCCACAACCCCAGGCCAGGCAAAAGATGCTCAGGATGCAAGCCAAACTGGCCTTATATCTCCCTGGTTCACACATACACATGTCCTGCTCACGCTATACATATAGACCCATCCAACACTCTCCGCCCTTGTTCTCTCTCCATGTGAGACGCACCCCCTAAGTACCATAATCCCTCACTCCATCATAGGCGCAAGCACTCCCCCCTCCTAAGTATGATTATCTCTTACTAGCCATCAGGAACACACGTATTGTCTCCTTCCATCCATACGTCTATCTCGATATCTCTCGGGGCATCTTCTATCGCGCACACACCTTGTCACTCGATCTCCCACCCATGTAGTCCCATCACGATCTCCAGGGGATCTCTCTATGACAAACATACACTCTCTCCTCCCCATGTCTGCATTTTCTCCGTACGTCTCTCTCGACCTCTCTCCCTTGTTTGTCAGACCCCTCTTGGCCACGTGCTAGGGGTCTTGCTCTCTCGGTTCCAAACAACCACACACTATCTCCTCACCTTGCCACCGTTGTCGAAGATGCATGTGTGATATGTTTGCATAAGACATGCACACTTTTTCACTACTTTTATCGTGTGTTGTCCATGTCTCTTTCACACACGCACACACACTTTTTTCACTCACTCACTCTCTCTCTCTCTCTCTCTCTCTCTCTCTCTCTCTAGTTAGGGACTCTGTCACGTCCATAAGCATATGGATGTTTTGAAAAGTCAAACCTTAGAAAAGTTTGACCAGGTATATGTGGAGAAACACATTTACATCTGGAACGATCATTAGATTCAGCACAACATGTACTTACTTCATACTATCATTTATCTTTGGTATTGTAGATATAAGTAATTTCTTTATAAACTTGGTCAAAGTTTCAAAAGTTTGACTTTAAAAAAATGTTGGAACTACATTATCGAACGGAGGGAGTAGCTCTTTCTCTCTATCTCTCTCTGCTATCTCTCACGGGCCTCCCCTCTCACTTGAACTCTCTATACCGACGGATTGTACGCTCACTGTGTCAGCGTATAGCTCCGTATATTGTTTAGTTGACTGGTCAACCAATCCACATGCTGCCTTGTCAGCTCGTGTTCTGTATCTTCGTGTGCTGGCCCATGTGGTAGTGGGTAAAAATAAGTAAACTAGAGGCCCATCTGACACGCGGTGAAGTAAACAAAGTTGAAACCACTCGGGGTAGCACCCCGCATGCTAGTAAATTGAGGGCGCATTGAGGACAAACTTCTTGCGCGCGAAGGACGCACTCGCGCACAATTCACCACTGCGCGGTGGCATGCATAGAAGGACGCACTCGCGCACACCCAGCACACAACACACACCAGCACACGTGTAGACCGGCGTTGCCTCCGGTTGAGATGGACGACGAGGCAGCCAACAAGCAAAGGCAGCTCGAGCCAAAACCGCATCCGGCGAGCCTAGACTTCATTAGCAGCCTCCCCGACGACATACTGCTCGTCATCATCGGCCTCCTCCCCACCAAATCTGCCGTGCGGACCGCCCTGCTCTCCCGGCAGTGGCACCCCCTCTAGCGCTGCGTCCCCCTCAACCTCACCGTCGACAGCTGCCTCTGCGACGGGGATTGCAAACACATGGCCGCAGTCTCCAAGATCCTTTCATCGCACCCTGGGCCAGCCAGACGCCTTGACATCCGCATGTTCAGTACCAACTTCAAGGTCCAACCCAAGTTCGACGAGTGGTTCTGATCCCCACCCTAGATCAGCTCGAGGAGCTCAGCTTTGAAGCTGGACGATGTCGCTCTCTGCCGCTGTCCGCGCTCCGCCTCACGCCAACGCTGTGCCGCGCCAGCTTCAGCTCCTGCTATCTTCCCCAGATTAATGCCGCACCCGCCCTTCTTCTCCCTCAACTCAAGCAGCTCGACCTCTTCGATGTTGTCATCTCGAAGAAGGCTATGGAGCACTGGCTCCGCAGCTGTACTGCGCTTGAGTACCTTCGCCTTGAGCAGATCCACGGGTTCATTAGCCTCCACATCGCCTCGACGAATCTCCGATGGATTTATGTGTCTTGCTGGCCCCGCAACAAGACATCAATTGGGAAGAGATCACTCCAGCTGTTCCACGTTATGGTCATTGAGAATGCGCCTTTCCTTGAGAGATTGCTTGTATCGGATCTAGAAGGTCCAACAAAATTCAGGGTCATTGACGCGCCAAAATTGACAGCGTTGGTGTACTCGTCTGCCAAATTCTCTGAACTCTTTATTGGATCCGTAATCGTTCAGGTACATCACTCATCTTCTTCTCCGTCTTCTTGAAATTCACATTTTTAAATTTCTACTTGATGTATTTACGACCGTCTTCCAGAAAATGATTCCCACAAGCTTGACCCAGTCCATGCGCACAGTGAAGATCTTAGCACTAAAATCTATCGGCCCCAATCTGGATCAAGTTGTTGGATTCCTTACATGCTTTCCGTGCACGGAGAAGCTACTCATCGAGGTGAAACTTCTTTCCTATAAGTAAACTGTAATCACAACGTAGCTCAATTTTTTCCATAATTTTCCCAAATTACGATGACAAGTGTAGTGTTCAAAACTGCATCTACGCACTGCACCGAAAGAAATGTTTTTAGTATTTTTTTCTCACGTGATCACCTGCATTGTTTTTATGCTGTACTACTATAGTAGCCTATGCTAGTCATAGTGGAAAGTAACTTAGACTACTCCAGTAACTCTATGGTTACCCTAAGAGCAAGTACTACCTTCGTCCTGGTTTACTCTTCCAATTTTGTAATATCAAAAGTTGACCATAGATTTAACTGACAAAATGTTAATGCATGTCACTAAAAACTATATCGTTGGATTCGTATTTGAACATAATTTCAAATGGTGTAATTTTTAGTGACATGCATTGGCATTTTCTTAGGTAAATCTATGGTCAAAATTTTATACTAAATACGAGGTAGTATTCCCTCCGTCCCAAAATTCTTGTCTTACATTTGTTTAGATACGGATCTATCTAACACTAAAATGTAACTAGATACATCCGTATTTAGAAAAATTTAAGACAAGAATTTTGGGACGGAGGGAGTACAAAAGTGGGCTATGTAGGCCAAAACATGTGCCAAATTTACTTGTGATGCATTTGGCATCGATGCCCCTCCATTGCTCACCTGGTGCCCCAATCTGGATCACCTACTTTGCTCCGGTGCCAAATTAACTCGCGCAATGAAAAAACACTGTGTGGGAGAGAGAGAGAGGACTGAGGCAATAAAAAAACACTTGTTTGGGAGAGTGAGAGGCTGGTGTAGTTGGTTTGATTGATTTGTTTATACATGTGGGTCTGTGTGCACAGCGGTGCCAACTCTATCACATCGCGAGAGCGGTGCCAAAATCTTTTGATTTGACATTGATGCATATTTTGTGGCATACTTTTGCGAAATATGGCATCGACCACATAGTGGAAGGCAACAAATTCCCAAGCTCTTCACGTGCTCCTAATTAAATGAGAGGAAACAGAAAGAGAGAGAGAGAGAGAGAGAGAGAGAGAGAGAGTGAAAAAAATCACTAGCCAGCCAACCCTATCGTATGAGTGAATGATATTGGTACCTCTTGATGACACGGCAATCTTATGCAGCCAGCTGCTCTAATATGTTCTCTTCTTTTGCAGATAAAAAAAGACCCGAAAGTGAAAAATGTGCTGCACTATAACAATCTGATCGAATGCCTTGATCTCCATCTTACAGAAATTGATTTGATCGACTACCAAGGCAGCACATCTGAGATTAAATTGGCCAGGTTCTTTGTTCTGGAGGCAAGTGTGCTCAAGGTAATGAGGTTTGGCATTCTCTGGCGCAACAATGAATGGCGTGCTGATCACCGCAAGCGTCTAAGCCTAAATGACAAAGTCTCCGCAGAAGCTGAATTTGTTTTTGAAACATCAAGTGGCCAGAGACTCGAAAACTTATTTGCCCATTAGTGACTTGTCAGGGCGGTAGATTTTAGTTTGTACGATAATGCTGCATCCACCTAAAGTAACGAAAGTTCTTACGTAAACTTCCTAGTAATTCCCTCTTCGTAGGTGCAGCATTACTCCTAACATTTGTAATATCAGTTTGAAACTTGTAATATTGCCGTGTCCTATTCCTGCGTTTTCAAAATCTTGTGAATCAAACAGGTCCTGAGTTGGTGATGATGTTGTGCCTCCCATCTTTGACCAATAGCCGTCGGATCTAGATCTGACGCATACAAACCAAGCATCTCCATTTTTGCAAAAAGATGCCCACACTTGTTCCCTATTTACAAACAACTCCTTGTCTCTCACAATCAGCCTTATCTCCTCCCCACCACATCTAGAAGGCCGTGGAAAAATCTGGCGCGATGGCCGCTGCCGGAGCCGTCCACCCCCAATCTTGGTGTTTCGTGCAATGCACAGGCATCTACGCACGGGAAATTATGTCGAACAAGGCTAGTTGTAAGCAGGCTAGCTCTACAACCATGATGATAGTGACTGTAGATGGTGAGGCTGACTATGGTATGCCAAACACTGTGCCTATACTCATGTGCCATCTCCGGTGCAGGGTCTTGTCACTTAACTGTGAGGAGCAACACGTAATAATTTGAGCAACGGGTAGTGTCGGTGTCAAAACCGGCGGATCTCGGGTAGGGGGTCCCGAACTGTGCGTCTAGGCGGATGGTAATAGGAGACGAGGGACACGATGTTTTACCCAGGTTTGGGCCCTCTCGATGGAGGTAAAACCCTACGTCCTGCTTGATTAATATTGATGATATGAGTAGTACAAGAGTGGATCTACCACGACATCAAGGAGGCTAAACCCTAAAGCTAGCCTATGGTATGATTGTTGTAATGTATGTTGTCCTACGGACTAAAGCCCTCCGGTTTATATAGACACCGGAGGAGGCTAGGGTTACACAGAGTCGGTTACAATGGTAGGAGATCTACATATCCGTATTGCCAAGCTTGCCTTCCACGCCAAGGAAAGTCCCATCCGGACACGGGACAGAGTCTTCAATCTTGTATCTTCGTAATCTTGGAGTCCGGCGGATGATGATAGTCCGGCTGTCCGGACACCCCCTAGTCCAGGACTGTAATGCCCCGGATTCGATGCGCCAGGTGTCTGCCAGCTACTCACCGTTGTTGCCATGTCATTTGTTTGTGTGTTGCACTTTGCCATGTCATCATCTGCATTTCATATCATGTCATCATGTGCATTTCATTTTGCATACATGTTCGTTTCATGCATCTGAGCATTTTCCCCATTGTCCGTTTTGCAATCCGGCACTCCTATGTCATCCGGCGTTCCCCTTTTGTCTTCTATTGTGAGCGGGTATTAAACATTCTTGGAATGGCCCGAGGTTTGCCAAGCGGCCTTGGTATACCACCGGTAGACCGCCTGTCAAGTTTCGTGCCATTTGGAGGTCGTTTGGTACTCCAACGGTTAACCGGGTAACCGCAAAGCCCTCTTTGAGTTGCAGCCAACACCCTTTCCAAAGTGGCCCAAAACCCAGCAAACTCCCCTCCATGCTCTCGGTCGTTCGATCACGATCGCCTGGCCGAAAATCGCTCCTCATTTGGACTCTCCTAGCTCCCTCTACCTATATAAAGGCCCTCCCCTTCCATTTTCGCGGATCAAATCCACTCCTAACCCTAGTAGATTCGTCCCCGCCGCCACCGGACACGTCCGGCCGCAGCCAGACACGTCCGGATCGCCCCACCGCCGCCGCTTCGTCGCCACCCCGCCGCCAGCTCTTTGCCTCCACCGCGCCAGCCCTCTAGGGCCCGTAGCCGGCCCGCCCCGGGCCCCGATCTGGGCTCTGAGGCCCACTCCGCTCCACCGGCGCCCGCCGTCCGCGCCCTGCCGCCGAGCAACCGCCGCCGCCCGGCCTTATGCCTGGTGTTTTGTTCCACTCTTGCCGCCCTAGTTTCCGTCATACCGGTGTTATGTTCCCGGATTTTGCGTTCCTAACGCGGTCGGGTGATTTATGGGACCCCCCTGACAGTTCACTTTGAATAAACCTTGTCCAGCAAGGCCCAACCTTGGTTTTACCATTTGCCTCACCACCACCTATCCCTTTCCCTTGGGTCGGCCAACCCGAGGGTCATCTTTATTTTAGACCCCCCGGGCCAGTGCTTGTCTAAGTGTTGGTCCGAACCGAGCCGCCTGCGGGGCCACCTCGGGGAAACTCGAAGTCTGGTTTTACTCGTAGCCTGTCTCATCTGGTGTTGCCCTGAGAACGAGATATGTGCAGCTCCTATCGGGATTGTCGGCGCATCGGGCGGTCTTGCTGGTCTTGTTTTACCATTGTCGAAATGTCTTGTAAACCGGGATTCCGAGACTGATCGGGTCTTCCTGGGAGAAGGTCTATTCCTTCGTTGATCGCGAGAGCTTGTCATGGGCTAAGTTGGGACACCCCTGCAGGGTATAAACTTTCGAGAGCCGTGCCCGCGGTTATGTGGCAGATGGGAATTTGTTAATGTCCGGTTGTAGATAACTTGACACTAGATCCGAATTAAAATGCATCAACCGTGTGTGTAGCCGTGATGGTCTCTTCTCGGCGGAGTCCGGGAAGTGAACACGGTTTCTGTGTTATGATTGACGTAAGTAGGAGTTCAGGATCACCTCTTGATCATTGCTAGCTTGACGACCGTTCCTTTGTTTCTCTTCTCGCTCTCATTTGCGTATGTTAGCCACCATACTTGCTTAGTCGCTGCTGCAACCTCACCACTTTACCCCTTCCTTTCCCTTTAAGCTTTGCTAGTCTTGATACCCATGGTAATGGGATTGCTGAGTCCTCGTGGCTCACAGATTACTACAACAACAGTTGCAGGTACAGGTTATGCGATGATCATGACGCGAGAGCGATGTTTGCTTGTTTGGAGTTCTTCTTCTGCTTCTTCTTCGATCAGGGGATAGGTTCCAAGTCGGCAGCCTGGGCTAGCAGGGTGGATATTGTTTGAGTTTCTGTTTGTGTTTCATTCGTAGTCGGGTGTTATTTTTGTATGTTGTATTGTTGTATTCGTGTGGCATTGTATGCCTTTTGTATGTATCCCCATCTATTATGTAATGTTGATGTAATGATATCCACCCTGCAAAAGCGTTCCAATATGCGGGTCTATCCTTGGTGGGACCTTCGAGTTCCTTTTGGATGGGGTCGCATATTGGGCGTGATAAGGACTCCCTCAGGTAGTATAGTGCTAGTACTCCTACAACTACATTGGTAGTACTACTACTAGTACTAGTAGCACCACCGTCTAGATTTAGGAGTACTACCACGTCCATCTGGATTTTAGTATTTGACTAGCAATATCTAGTAATGCATGTCACAAAAAATGTACTACTCCCTCTGTAAATAAATACATGGTGTTTTATTCCTATCGGCGAGAGAACTTAATGTTTTTTTGCTAACTAGAATACTAATATGATTACATGCAATGAACTAAACACTGCATGTCATGTTTGGTAGTCTCAAGTCATTGAAAGCATGCACGGCCCACATCTCTCATTGGTTGATATGTCACGAAATAAGAAACAAGGAGGGAGTTAATGCACCGTGCCTAAGTATTTTGGGATTATTTGTTTTTCGTAAGGTGACTTACACAACATTTTTGTTTACATGCATTAACATTTTATTAGTTAAATCAAAGGTCAAAACTTGGCGCAAAATGCAAAGGGAACCAATAAACCAGTAAACATCAAACTTATCTCGTTTGGACCCAACTAGAGGTCCTTTGAGATGACTATACTACACCGGCACGGAGGAGGACGCAGCTTCATTGACTTACGACAACTGCCTTTGGGTGAATGACACGTGGGCCCAGGGGGTGGCTGGCCCACCTATCATACAGCCAAAGGCAGGTGTAGTAGAGGGCCGAGGAGTAGTACGAAATCCTACGCACCTACGCACGCTAACCAAGGGCAAGAGTGATCACTCGAATCGCAAGATCAGTTGACTAGAAGCTAAGCTAGACCCAAGGAGGCGATGAGCGCGAGCATCAGCCGGCTGTGCCAGATGGTCCATGACGTCGGCCTGCGGCCCCGCACCGAGGAACGTCTCCAGGTAGTATTGCTTGAGGCCGCCAGGGCGAGAGGCCGCTTGGATGATAGCTTCGTCTCCTTGTTTGACGAGGTCCTCGTCGGTTTCCTCAACAAGTTCACCGTTGTCAAGAAGCTTGCGGACGCCTTTGACGTAAGCCTCCAGCCGACGCGCCCAGGCTCTGCGATGCCCGCCACCCTCAATGGCCACTATGGTGACAACCTCTTCGATGCACTGGTGGCCCTGCGACTGCCCGCCATCGCGCCGGAGAATGTCCACCTCAAGGTCGCGCTCGCCGCGCAGCGCCTGGCGCAGCAAGACACCATCGACATAATCACCCACATCTACGCGCAAATCGTCCACAAGGACTACTACATGCAAGAGGAGGACGATAGGATGCTGGCCTTCTTGGACTGCAGGGCAACCTTGGACGGCACTGTTCAGAAGCACGTTGAGCTCGCCGCCAACGCCGCTGCTCCTCACACGTCGGTTGGTGACCCGGCGCACTAGGGCGTGAGGATGTCGTTGACGGATCCGTAAGTATTTTTATCTTTCCGTCAAATCCATGTAGTAGTATATGATACTACAGTAATTATCTTACGATCGCATCAACTTCAGAATTTTAGTACGTACTCCATGCATGAACGGCGCCAGAACCAAACTTCTCATTACTCTAGGCAAAATCGTTATTTTCTATCTATCGGTCGCGCCATGGAGAGAACCAAATTTTACAAGTTACGAGATCAAAAGGAAAAGCCTGCCGTGTTCACGTCGCACCCCCACACGGTTGGTCCGGCACGCCGCTCAAGCGGGAATGCATGCGGTGTTGCATTTTCACTTACAAGTGGGACCACAGTTGAGCAAACCGACTATCAGCAAACCCCCACCCCGCCCACTGCGCGATGGCTGAGAAAACAGGAGGGAGAAGAGATGGCTGTAGCAAGGACTCCAAGAAAATTGGTGTCGGATGGGACTCGTGTGGGTGGCGTGTGCCGTACTACTAGACGTGAATGCTAGTTATGGCCCATGCCACCCCACTATATCGAGCCTATATCAAGGTACGTAGAACAAATTTCCTGCAGTCCATGCTCAGCCCTCCTCTATCTCTCTTCTCAGCCAGCCAGCGGACGCGCGGAGCCCATCGTCTGTTTGCTCACATGCGGCCCCACATGTCAGTGAAAATGCAAGAAGACCCACTGAACCTGCACATCTTTCACCTCGATGTGCTGGTGATGAAAAACAAATTCAATAAAGATCTTCGGTGGCCGCTTTTGGAGCTACTCAAGAGTATTAAGATTCTATTTACAGTTTAACCCAAGATGCACATCTCGTGGCTTCAACTACCACTCTATTTTCTTTCATGGCACGACCTGGATGCTGGATGTCCCACGTGTCGGCAAAAGGAGGAAGAACCCGACCAAATCTTCGGTTGTGCTCTCGGATTAGACTAGTTGTGCTAACTTAAATTTTTTATTGTATACTCCCTCTGTTCCAAAATACTTGACTTCCATTTGTCCAAAAATGGACGTACCTATATACTAAAACATGTCTAGATACATATATATTTTGACAAATAGAAGGCATGAATTGTGCAACGGAGGGAGTAGAATGGATGCAAGTTTTTGTATTGGGAAGAAGAGTACATCCATATATTGATAGAGCGCAATTTAGTAGATGTTCTATCACTTTTAGCTAGCACAGAGGCTAGAGATGAGATTAATGCACTTGTTGATACTCCTACTAGAATAGAGGCTAGACATGAGACTAGATGCGAGGAAGCAACGTCTACTTTTTTACACTCGAAGAAGAAAGAAGCACGCAAGATCGAGCCTCCGCAGATCAACAATGAATGCATCGAGAAGGCACTAATCTAACTTACAGGAGTAGTAAAATGTATTCTTGTGGTTCTTGTTTTCTTTGGTCCTGCTTTTCTAGTCAAAATAATATCGTTGGAGTTCGTGCAAAACGGAGGTCCGTTTGGGGTCGTGCTTTGGAGTTGGCCTTACAAGTGGGACCGCAGTTAAGGAAACCGACTATCGGCAAACCCCCACCTCGCCTGTCGCGCGATGGCTGAAGTTAGAAAAACGACGAGGTTGAAGAGATTGCTCTAGCACGGAATCCAAGAAATAATATGGTGTCAGATGGATGTTGTGGTGGTGGCGTGTGCCATACTCCTGGACCTAAATGCTTGTTCTGGCCCATGCCACCCTACTACTCCTACTACTTACTCCTACTATATAGTACTAGTGCTAGTAGTATCGAGGATTCGAGGTGCTGGTTACGTACAGCGAACACATTAACATATGGCTACAGTAAAAACACCCGCCCGACGCATGAAGCATGTGAAGATAGTACTCCGTCTAGGTGAATAAGTCGTATTAGAAGGTGCATCACGACCTAGGTGCAAGAAGATTGGTGGAAAAGAATAATATTTCTCTCTTCTAAACACAACATTTAATCACAGCAGTTAAGAGGATGCCTTATTAGCTACCCATGCATGCCATCGTAATTCATAGCATGCAAAGCGCTTTTATTTCTTGCCTAATAACCGCATGGACGTGCTGCATGCATTGGTCCTTGCCCGGGCAAAAAAAAGGGAGGAAAGGGTTTTCCACGGGAGACAACGAGGCAGAGGTGGAAGCGCTCGCTGGCGAACAAGGCAGGGCGGGCATCCAGATGGAAAGTTAATGAACGACGCCTAAACATTTTGGGAAAATCTAATTTTCGTAAGGTGACTTACTCACCTAGATGGAGGGAGTACAAATAGTGTACTACTATTGTTGATTGGCCTCATCCGATAACCTGTTGCAATGCACGTACAATTATGTATTCGGAAAATAATTTGTTTCCTTGTCGCACCACTCACTCAGAGAAGCGACTCGAAAGCCATTCATAAATTTAGTAAGTTTACCACAGGCATATCATTTTATTACATACAAACAGGTCATCAACCCACATCGACAACGAGGATTCATTATAAATACTAAAGCTTTCACCACACAACAAATAACAATCCATGAAATGAACTTCAACTCAACCATTCCTCGGCGTTGGAAACACTTGCTTTGAACCACAAGTGATTCTCTTGGACGGGCCATCCATTGTCGATATGGAGACCAACGCAGGACTGATCATCCAGGCTGAAGCGGCCTACTATATTAGTACCAGGGTTGGGACCCACCCAAATGTCCGAGGTATACACACAGTTGCTTCTCATAAATGTGTCAACAACAGTTGGATCGCCTTTCACCATCATCGGATAGTTTTGTCCAAGGAAGAGTGAGTTTTCTCCAAGACTATCAATTCTGTACCAGGGAGAAGGAGTTGGCGCTAGCACACTAGTATCCATCCCGAATACCACGCAACAGGTGTTGGAATAGGTCCGGAGAGTGCGACCATGGGAGACACCTACTTCCTTAGCAGTAACATCATCAGCGGGCTGTATACACACAAGAAGAGGTGATCCATCAGAATTAGTTGCCAGGCGCCACAGAGTATATGGGCGCTGCTCGTCCTCATGCTCGTGATCATCACCATCATCATCTCCCCCTTGGTTATAAAAATTTTCAGATATAGGTGGTGGGATGTTCACAGGACCTTGGAAACACAAGAAGAAGGTTAATTAGTAAAGGGAAACTTGCTAACCCGCATGCATGTGGATGAAACAATTATAATTACGGTGGAAGACAAACGTACCGAAACAACGAGGATACCATGCAAAAACTGTGCCACGAGTGGTGGCAGCAAACACAAGGCCCTCGTATTGAATTGCATCACAGTACTCATCCGTGTATAGAAACTGATTTTTGAGCAATATCCATCAAGTCAAACCACTAAGGACGGCAACAAGCTTGTCGAAGATAGCAACAACTTCATAGTTGTTGTAATTCCAAGAGCGGTTGGGAACTCGACAAATTGCTATCTTCCATAGAAGACAGTCACCATGATTGTATTTGAACGTGCGTACAATACCGGTGTGCTCAACCTCTGGGCAGTCTGCTGAGATTTTTGGAAGTGGAACCCGGTCACGAGTTTACACATTCACAAGTTCCCACTCGCAGTTGGACCCAATGTAAACAACCCAATCTCCATTTGCGCCCGCCCAAGCCTTGCCCTCAAGCGATGGCATCTTAACATCATACGTATCATTATCAAGCGGCATCAACTTGCACAGGGGTGAGGCCTCCGTCGTGCCGGCGTCAGTCATCAGGGTCATGGCGAAGAAGATAGGGGAGATCAAACCGCTCCTTGACTCTTGGGTTCCTTGCAATGATGTTATTAGTTGAGTCGAGAATGGGCTTGAACGAACCTGCCATGCTAGCCGAGGATATGACGTCGCATCGATCAATGAGTTCCTCCACCACGTCATCTATTAGATCGGGGCAAGAATAACGGGGTCGTTTCCGGCCTGTTCCCTCCATTGAGAAGACGATGGAACAATGGCAGAAGAAAGGGTGAAGGCCTGAAGGAAAATGGAGGAGGAAGAGCGTGCGATAGCAGTTCCAAATTGAGAGGGAAAGGCGAAGAGTCGGTGGACGGTTGCGAGTTTTCCACGGTTCACGAAGAGGCGCCCCGGCCTACATGTCCATTTGGAAATACTCCTACTACTCGCCGTCGTCTCACTGATATGTTGGAACGGGACCACATGTCAACGAAACATGGTGTGTAATTTCTCGTGCAAAATGCGATCTGGCCGCGTTGGCCCGAGGTGCCGCATTAGTTATCGACCTCTATTTTTTTAATGGCGTGTCGATCAGTTTTGAAGCACGACTAACCAGTACTGTACGCAGACAAAATATAAACTACTCTACCACTACTCCACCTCCAGTACTAGTAGTATAAAAAAGATATATAGGCTGGAGCTTCAGCGCTTTCTTGCTAAGGGATGCTCACTTGCTTCTCACACTACCACCCTCTCTCAGATCTAAAAAAGACAGCCCCTCTCTCCCTCCTCACCGGTGGTCACAGATCCGCCGGGGAAGAAAAGGACGTGCAGCGTTGACGCACTCGTCATCGGCGAGCGAGGTCACGCACTGACGACAAGGCCGTCCTCTTAGACCTAGCGCCCGCGCGGGATGGCCTCCGTCCCCAAGCTCGCTGTCGTAGTGTGTGTGGAGGACGAAGACCACGAGCGAAGCCACTTCCCGCCGACCCTCAGGTATGCTACCTCTTTTTGAACCATAACCTTGTTCTATTGCCCCATCTGCCATGTCGTTGCATGTGGATCTTTTTCCACTCCACCATCTTCCCAATTTGCTATCCTCTTCTCTGCTGGCCACGCAGACGAAAACCATAATTTGCACTATTAAAGGAAACCCTACTTCATGCAGACTAGTACATGTCTGGGTTGAATAAGGAAAGGAAGGGAGACTGTACTATCTGAGAGAGTAGGAATCGAACCCGCATCTAGGTTGAAAAGGGGAAAATCAGTAGCTAAGGAACGAGTCTCGTGTCTCTTGGTTGAAGAAGGGTAGAAAGGCATGGCAACGCAATAGAGAATGACCAGGTCGATCGGTTTGTTGTCCTCGCAGAGGAAAAATGTGGCTAAAGAGAACAAAAATGGGACGTAATCCACATATGCTGCCAGGATATTTGTTGCTCTGGGCAACCATACCTCCCTCACCACTCTACGTCTGTGGAGGTAGATCGTACTGGTGCGCCCACTATCTGAATGGGCCTCCCATTCTCTTATTGCCACATTTTTTGCTGTTAGTATAACACCAGCAGTCAAGTCAAGAAATGTACTGCTAAAGTGATGCCACATTTAACTAATGCCACTCTCAGTCTAATGCCACCGATAAATTTAAGCAATGCCATTTAATGTCACTGGATTATTTCAAGGTTAGCTGTTGATTGTGGATGTATTAAAGATTTTTCAGCTAAGGCATTCTAATGCTGTTGCACAACCAGTATACCAACGATGAAACTTGTTACTACCTTCATATTTTTGCACTGTTAATGCTTATAGATTACATACCTCACTTTTATGAGATAAGTTAATTTTTTTGTACAGTGTCACCAAAATGCCAAGGCGCTGATGTCATTTTATTTTGGTTAAACTGCACAGACAATTATGAAGACAAGAGGAAAGGTCAAGAGTGGGCACCTCCTCCTCTGGCTGTTCTCTTGATTCGTTTGATCAAGTTTTTATGTTTGATCGATTATCAAGATTGAGATAGCAATTTTTAAGGTGCCCCCGAGTTCAAAATGATATTTACCTTGGAGGTACATGGTTTGCAATTTTTTTATACTGTCATTAGTTAATAATACTAGTTACCTTCAGACTTTTGTATTTGGTTTAATGCTCATGCACAGCTAGTATACCAATGCTGAAACTTGTTACCTTTACATTTTGTATTGTTAATTCTTATAGAAACCTTGCAGTGCTAGAGTTTATTGAAATCTGTTCAGTAAAACCATTGTACTGTACCCTGTAATAAACTTACTACTCTACTGTTGCACTAGCCACTGGATTAGTGTATATTTGTAGTATTCGAATGGTGTTGCATTAGCGTATGGACATAAATAGTGTGGCAAGCTTTCCCAGATATGTTCTCAAGAAAACTACTACCTGTTTTTCTAAATACTAGACGTTTGGGTACTTTAAATTGAACCGCGAAAACGTCTTATATTAAGGAACAAAGGGTGTAGAGTTCACTCAAATTATCCTGGTAAAGCTAGTCACACCTTTGTTAAAATTAATGTTCATTATGTTATCGGAGGAGGTCTGTATGTTTGTCTCTAATGCCTATCGACTACATACCTGACATCATGATGTAATGTTAAGTCATTTCCTTTTGTACAGTGTCACTGAATTGGCAAGGCGGTGATGGCATTTTATGTTAGTAGAACTGCACGAAATTTGCTTAAAAGAAGAGGAAAGGTCAGGAATGGCTCAGTTTTTCAGAAAAAACGGCCTTCCTAACATTAGCCGATGTTGCTTTATTTATCCCTCCAAAAAGGTGGTTAGAAATAGTCTTGCTACCTTTTTCCATTAAGAAATTGGAATGCTTATATTTGTGAGTGTATGCTTCAACTAGTGCCACTTTTAGAGTAATCACACTTTCAATATCTATGCAAATAGGGATGCTCGATTTTAGTGGAACTGCACAAAAAGTCCAACTGGTTCAACATTAGGAGCATGTTTTTTTACAAACCTTTATATCCAATTGGTGGCACTATGAGCTGTTCATTACGAAGGTACATGGTTTGCTACTATATTGCTACTCTTTTTGTACTGTCATTAGATAGTAATACTAGTGGTTTGCATGTGAATTTATTGGCAGGGTGGACCTACATTGGAGGTGCAGGACATGATTCAATGATTGGATGCTCAATTTCGGTTGTATCGATTTCATCTCTTCCATCACTGCGAACATGGATATCCTTAGTCTCATGAAGAATAGGCGCTATATTTCTGCTCTGAACTAGCAAATCAATTCAGTATGAAATTGTCCAGGGCAAAACATAACTGTATCAGATTGTCCAGTGCAGAACATGACAGATGCTAAGCGGAAGAGACATGTTTAAACTGAAAATACAAGGTGTGGTATATGTTTACTAGCTGCTTGATATTTGTGTAGACAGAGATCTTTGCCCGTTGCTATTTGAGAAACAAACAAAGTATCCGCAATTTTGGTTGAACTGCACAAGAGAATAGTATAGTCACTGCATGCAGTGCCATTTGAAAATAGACACAAAGATTGGATAGTCACTTCATGGACTGCAGAAAAGTAGTATAGTACTATTTACTGGCCAACACTAGGTGCTTCATTGCTTTGGTCTGATTATACAATGGGCATCATTTTCCCTAAGTTAAAGTTTGTATTCCGAAAATAGTCTCGTGGTGTGATCGAGAGAAGACCAAATCATATTGCAGTGGATGTTCCTCCATCATGTGTGGTTCATTCTCATGGTTCCAGATGTTGGTGAAACCACTTACGTTTGCAAGAGGAATTGTAGACTTCACAAACAAATTTGTCTTTCAGTCTGTACTGAATGTTGGCCAAGAGAAGCATCCATGTTAGTAGGAAGAACAGATGTTTTTTCTAGATCTTTGCTTTTGGAGCTACATATTTGTATATGATCTGTGAATCATTGAGATGCATTAACATGTTGATCTTATGTATGGGAATCGTACTAGTTAGTTTTAGTTGCGACGCAAGATCCGAAGTGGATGATCTTTGATTTTGGAGCTATATATTTGTATATGATCTGTGAATCATTGAGATGCATTAACAGTTACTTATTTCTGTTCGCTCAATGTTTACAAGTTACTGATCGATCACTAGCTAGTCTACAAATGCGCTCCTGGCAGTTTTATTTGCGATGCAAGATGCGAAGTGGCAGTTTTTTGAATAAAAATGCCTACCTCTGAAGAAACTGACAAGCTACACTATCGATCCTACACGGATAAAAATGCTTACCTCTGAAGAAACTGACAAGCTACACTATCGATCCTACACGAATAAATAGCAGATCACGCATGTGCTAGTACCTCCTTTCCGGTTTACAGGGCTTAATTCAAACCTCTCACCAACCAAGGTACTCCCTCCGTCCGGGTTTATTAGTCCCACGAGAAAAGCAGCAAGACCAAGGCATGGTAATAATTAATGGCATGCAGAAGTTGAAGCCTAATTAATTCCGGCGATTTAAGTGGCTGCATGCGTGCCCTCAGTTGCGACTCGTTGCATGCTGCTTCGCGTACTGCCTGCGAGCAATTCTGAGTGCCTGCATGCAGCCGGCCATAATTAAGGTAGCTAACTGATGCGAAAAAGATACGCTTTAATTGTTGCGGGCTTTTTAAATCTGTGGAATCATTATTGACAAGGAGGGAGATGATTCGAGTGCACTCATTTGATCGCCATGCCAGCGTGCGACCCAGACGGGACGGGACAGGACGACACAGTCATAACTTCAGTTTCTCTAGTTTTCCATGGCAAGCTGGCGCGCTAAGCCATTATGCATTGAATTCCGATGACCGTCTCCGGTGCCACCGTGACCCAACTCGCCATATCCTCATAAGCCCCCACTGGCCCGTCGTCGCTCGCCACGTCCGCCATGCCCCCGCTCGTCCGCGGTAGGCGACGCCGGAGGCGGTCACCGCGGGAACCAGTGTTCGGGTTTTCACCGGAAGGCAGACGGAGGGAGGAGGCATTCTATCTGTCTTTAGATCCCAATGCGGAGATCGAGGAGTTGTTGGAGCGTGACCGCATGGCGGAGGAGCAGGAGTTGTTGGACCGCGACCGCCTGGCGGAGGAGCAGCGTATCGCTGATTTGCGCGGCCAGCGGGACATGGAGCAGCAGCGCACCGACGCTCTGAGTTGCGAGCAGAGCGCCCACAACTGGGCCGACTACATGGAGGTCGGCGCCCGGCAAATAGCCCTGGAGGCTGTCGGGCATGCACGCGTTCGCAACGCCAATTTTTACTACCAGCTCGTCAAGTGGGTTTCCCGCTTGGAAGCCGAAGCTTCGGTGGACCATGCCGGCATGGAAAGGGCCAACGCGCGCGATCAATGCACCCTATCGCACCTATGGCATGTCCGACGCGAGGCGGAGAACGCCGGTGCCGGCGTTTAGCATGGACAGCAGATGGCGGCCGGCATCGTCTAGTTAGCTAAGAGTAAGTTAGTACTTGTATGCTACTAGAGTGTTAATGGGAGTAGATAGTTAACTTGGCTATGATGGTTCTCAACGTGGAAGTTTAGTACTCTATATGTGGATCAGACCTGTTACTTTGCTCTGAATGTTGAACTTTCCATTTGAACGTATGGAATGGGCTGTTATTTTTTTTAAATGGGTTGTATTTGTCCTCCACGGGTTTAAAGGCTGACTTGTGGGCCTAGCAAGTTGACGCGTACACAATCAGGAGATGATTGTACGTGGAGAGGATGACAGCAGGGACCCGCCAAGGTCATGGCAGTACGCAAGCAAGTGCCTCCTTATTTCAAGCCAACAAAAAAAATGGATCCTCCTAGTCGATTTCTGACATCTGGGTCCCATGCCATTGTCAACGTAGTCAATAAATGAGAGAATTGCACAACGAGCGGCTAATACCAGGGACCCAGCAGCTCGCCCAGTTATTTTTGTTTTGGGTTAATTTGATAAATGCCACTCCAAATTTGGTTTATCCGAGAAATGCCACTGCAATTTCCAAACTTTGAAAAATGCCATTTCATGCCATTTCTAGTGGCATTTTTCAAAGTCTGGAGTGGCGTTTTTCAAAGTTTGCAAACTGCAGTGGCGTTTTTCAAAGTTTGCAAAAATTGCAGTGGCATTTTTCAAAGTTTGGAAATTGCAGTGGCATTTTTATGAATCGCCATAATTGGAGTGGCATTTATCTAATTTGTTTTTGAGATGGAAGCAGGGTGTCAACTGGGCTGTGCGGGACACTCTGGCCTGTCTAGACAACCTTTTCTTTTATGTTTACCACAGACCAGCCCAGTAGTTTTTTTTTCTTTCTGAAAATGGCTAGCCTAGTTTTTTTGTGATTTGTCAAGTAAGTCGCTTTATCAGGCCTGTTGGGCTGCAAATCTTTCAAGACGAGGAGAGCTTCATTCGGCTGGCCGAGAAAATGGCCTATCAGTAATGAGAAATGGGTTGTACATTTTTAAAACACATCAAACCAGCAATTAGTTTCAAATATCTTTTCTTCATTTCGAGATTTTAAATTGCATTGATTTTTATGCGTGGACAATTTATTGGATTTTATATTGATATACATTTATTTTTAAAATCAGTCTGAATGTGACTCGAAATTTCGGGATTAAAAACAGTTCAGACCGCACCAACATATGCAAAATTTCGTATAATTTTTTAACCGTGGCCACAATATGGGCTGTAATGCTAACAAAAAGAATATGGGCTCCAATAAACCCGTAAGAATTAGCAGATGGGCTGTAAATTATTTGAAATAATGGCAGATGGGTTGTATGCTGTTTTCCACAGATTTGAGGCTTTCCACAGATGGCCTGTATACTGTTGGATGTCCATGCAACAGCCGTCGTGCTTCTTCAATCTCTGCTCTTGCTGCTCCAGCGGCTCAAACATGCGCCGGCGGGACTGCCTGCTCCCTCCTCACTGCGGTCGGCTGTGCTGCCGCGCAAGCCTCACCGCCCCACCGTACTCCCATCGCTGGCCTAGCCATCCCTCTACTCATCCACACCTGCTGTTATTCTTCGGCGACGGCAGACGAACCAGTAAATCCTCGTACAGTCGTACTCCCCTCCACGTGGGAAACAAAAACTACTACCGAGTCTTCCCTCCCTCCGTGTCGTTCCCTTCGTAGGCCTCGCCGCCGTCCACCGCCCTGGTGCTCTCGGCGTGGCGTGGTCAACGTGGTCAACGACCGACATGCATCTGAAGTGGACTATACGTGGAGAGGCTGACAGCTGGGTCCACGGCCGCACGCAAGGAAATGCCTCCTTATTACGTGCAAAATAATGATTACTCCACCTGACATCTGGGACCCACCAAAAGGGCCTCTGTATTTCGCGAAAAAAACGTTATCGCCGCTGACAGCTCGGACCCACTAGCTATATCTTCGCACGCAAGGAAGTGCCTCCTTATTACGGACAAAAAATGAATACTCCCCCTGCTAGTTGGGACCCAGTATAGTGGGCCTACTAAGTTGACGGGGATGAAGGGCTTTGTCAACTTAGTCAATATGGACGATCCAACGGCCGTAGTGCTTCTTCAACCTCTGGTCTTCTTGCTCCAGCCGCCCAAAGCAGCGCCGGTCGCGCCGCCTGCTCCTGCCTCCCGTGGCCGTCTGTGCTGCCGCGGAGGCCTCACCGCCCCCATACTACTCCCACCACTGGCCAGGCCATCCCTCCACTCCACTCACCCACACCCCCTGTTATTCTGCGGCGACGGCAGCCTCACACCGCAGCGAACCAGTGAACCCTCGTACTCCTCTACGCATGGGCATCCACTGCCGTGTCTTCCCCGGTTCCGCGTTGTCCCCTTCCTAGGCCTCGCCTTCGTCCACCGCCGTGGTGCTCTCAGCGCGGCGTGGTCAATGTGGTCAACGACCGAATTCCATCGGAAGAATACTGTACGTGGAGAGGCTGACAGCTGTGTCCACGGCAGCCGCAAGGAAGTGCCTCCTTATTACACGGAAAATAATTATTCCTCCACCTGACAGCAGGGACCCACCGAACGCCCACCAGTATTTCACGAAAAAACGTTTGCCCCTTACTGCTGGGACCCACTCGACGGGCCATCGTATTTCGCGAAAAAAACGTTCCCCCGGCTGTCAGCTCGGACCCACCGGACGTGCCTCCTTATTACATACAAAAAAATGAATACCCCCTGCTAGCTGGGACCCACCTTGGTGGGAGGCTGACTTGTGGGCCTACTAAGTTGACGAGGACGGAGGGCGTTGTCAACTTAGACAATATAAATGATTCTAGCTCCAGTGACCGCACGATGTCCATCCAACGGCCATAGTGCTTCTTCAACCTCTGGTCTTCTTGCTCCAGCCGCCCAAAGCAGCGCCGGTCGTGTCGCATGCTCCTGCCTCCCATGGCCGGATGTGCTGCCGCGGAGGCCTCACCGCCCCCTACTATTCCCACCGCTGGCCAGGCCCTGCGGTGACGGTAGCCTCACACCGCAGCCGAACCAGTGAACCCTCGTACTCCTCTCCACGCAGGCTTCCACTGCCGCGTCTTCCCTGGCTCTGCGTCGTCCCCTTCCTAGGCCTCACCGTCGTCCACCGCCCTGGTGCTCTCGACGCGGCGTGGTCAATGTGGTTAAGGAACGACTTCCATCGGACGTGGACTTTACGTGGAGAGGCTGACAGCTGGCTCCACGGCCGAAGCAAGGAAGTGCCTCCTTATTACACGGAAAATAATGATTCCTCCACCTGATAGCTGGGACCCACCGGACGGGCCACTGTATTTCGTGAAAAAAATGTTTCCCCCTGACTGCTGGGACCCACCAGCTACATCTTCACACACAAGGAAGTGCATCAGGGCAAAAAAATGATTCGCCCCCCTCACTGCTGGGACCCACCAGCTACATCTTCGCACGCAAGGAAGTGTGACCGGGCAAAAAAAGCGATTCGCACCCCTGACTGCTGGGACCCACCAGCTACATCTTTGCATGCAAGGAAGTGCCTGACAGTCGGGACCCACCTGGTCGAAGCGTATGTAGTATTGTCATTCTCGTCGCGAACTTGTATGTACATATATACTGGTGGATGTAGAGGCGCGCACTTGTCATAGTAGAGGCGCGCACGTAGCATGTACACGTACGTACAGCGGCCAGGGTGCAAGAAAGAAAATACGGCCACGTATGTGTACATATGGGTGGTGTCTCGAACGCCTACTCGCGCATACGTACGGCGAGGGCTCGTTGACATGGCTGGGTCGAAACGGAGAAACAACGTCGTCGTCGTGTTCATGGGGAGGCAACGGAATGTGTCGTGTTCATGGGGTGGCAACGGAATGCGTCGTGTTCATCGGGAGGCAATGGAACGCGTGGGAACCAATCGGCTGGGTCGGAACGGAATGCGTGGTCGTGTTCATCGGTAGGGCTTGGATGGAACAGGCGATGGAAACAAGGCCTGGCGTACCGCACAACGGAGGAAACGGACCTCCTACGTTCGGAACGGGGTCCTGTTGATCGGGAGGGGTCTGGCGTACCGCAAAACGGAGGAAATGGACCTCCTACGGTCGAAACGGGGGTCCTGTTGATCGGGAAGGGTGTGGCGTACCGCAAAACGGACGAAACGGACTTGTGTTGGAGCTCTACGGTCGAAACGGGGGTCCTGTTCATCGGGAGGGGTGTGGCGTACCGCAAAGCGGGCTCCACGGGATACTGTTCATCTCCACCGTCGACCTCCTCCAGCCTCCACGGGCTCCTGTTCATCCAGCCTCCACCGCGCGCTACTCCACCGGCTACTGTTCAACCACCCCTCCGCCATCTACTGTTCATCCAGCCCTCCACACCACGGGGTCCTGTTCAACCACCCCTCTAAGGGCACCCCTCCACCGTCTACTGTTCATCCAGCCCTCCACACCACGGGGTCCTGTTCATCCACCCCTCCACGGGCACCCCTCCACCGTGTACTTTTCAT
>NC_041389.1:60874628-60912700 GCF_002162155.2 Triticum dicoccoides | reverse complement strand
TTCAGTTAGCAGCAGTAGCGAAGGAATCGCTCGATCGGGTTCAGTTAACAGCCATCGATCGATCGCTCGGGTTCAGTAACGCGTAGCCTGCAGTGCAATCGCTCGGGTTCAGTTAGAGCCCAACGCCTCGCTCGGGTTCTGTTAGAGCCAACACCTCACACACACGCGCGTACGTGTACGAGAGAAACGCGCATCGCTCGGCTCCCGACCTCCCACCGTAACCGGGAACTCCCCAAAATTTTCCTCCCCCTCGCTTCTACCATGGTTTTTTCCGTCATGGACGGCCCAAAGAATGTCATGCAGCTGCGTCTCCGGCCCACCCAAGACGAAAAGCCCATTTTCTATCATGATTTTTTGTCATAGAAGTAGGAGCCCACAACATCTATGATGATACCGGGTTTTGTCACAATTATCATCATAGAAGTGTCATATGTATGACATAAAAAATTTCGTTCATCCCAAAATGTCACGGATGTGTCTTTTTTTTGTAGTGATCATTGTCATCATCATGCCTAGCTAAAAAGGCATTAAAGAAAAGCGCTTATTGGGAGACAACCCAACATTTATACCTACTGTTTTAGTGTGTTCACATGATTATGCTACTGTAGTAATCATGTTTTATAGCATTTGTTTCAATAAAGTGCCAAGTAAGACCGTTAGGATAGCTTACGATGATAGTTGTGTTAATCCTGCTGAAAATCAGAAACTTTTGCGCCCAGTAAATTAGTTTTCATAATTCACATAAGCGTGCTATTGATCTGATTCATTTTGCTCTGGATTGGTACCTAAATTTATCAGTTTTCCCTAATATGGTATGATTTTTGGATTTACATAAGTATTTGAATAATACAGATTACTATAGAATGTTCTGTTTTTGACAGATTCTGTCTTCTATGTGTTGTTTGCTTATTTTGATGAAGCTATGAGTAGTATTGGAGGGTATGAACCATAGAGAAGTTGGAATACATTAGATATTACACCAATATTAATTTAGAATGAGTTCACAACAGTACCTAAGTGGTGATTTATTTTCATATACTAACGGAGATCATAAGATTTTCTATTGAGTTTTGTGTTGTGAAGTTTTCAAGTTTTGGGTGAAGATTCGATGGACTATGGAATAAGGAGTGGCAAGAGCCTAAGCTTGGGGATGCCCAAGGCACCCCAAGGTAATATTCAAGGACGACCAAGATCCTAAGCTTGGGGATGCCCCGGAAGGCATCCCCTCTTTCGTCTTCATTCATCTGTAACTTTACTTGGAGCTATATTTTTATTCACCACATGATATGTGTTTTTCTTGGAGTGTCTTGTCATTTTATTTTGTTTTGCTTGCTGTTTGAATAAAATATCTCAAGGAAAAACGGTGGCCACTCCTGGTTGGACTAGCGCTCCCTCCTCCTAGCGCTCCCTCCTCCTAGCGCCGGTGGCCACTCCGGCCCCGACGGCCACCCACCTCCTACCAGTGGCCACTCCGGCCCTGGTAGCCACCCACCCTGCCCAAGATGGCGTCGTTTGATCTCAACTTCGACCATGGGAAGAGATTCCAGATGGAGATGAGAACCAAGTTTGGCCACCCGGTGGTGTTCTCTCCTGGCTTTCACCAAAAGGAGTTCACAATGGTGGTCTCGTTCTGCCGTGCATCTTTCAAACTTGATGTGCACACGGTTAGTATCTCCCTCCTTGCCATGTTTGGTGGTTATGCACAAGGCTTTCGTGTTCGTCTTCTTCGGTATAGATCTTTCAAGTTTTCAGTAGCCTCAAAGTCGATGGGTTTTGAGATCTATAATGCGGGTAGAATCAAGGAAAAAGATTTTGAGGTTGTTTTTAACCTGTGGAATTTTGGTGGCCCGAACTGGTGCCGAGAGGAAGCGCTTTACTATGAAGAGCTAGATAAAGAATGGACTTTGGTTGGAAGGGCTGGCAGGGCCATCGTTCCTCATTCCGGTGATCACTGGAGTTACTCCGACGTGGTTAGAGCGAGTAAAGCAGTTTTTGAGAGATTATCGGGTCTCAATCAGGAGGACAATTCACTCAGCATTAATCAAAATTCATCTCAGCTTAACTCCGCGCAGGTTAGGCCACAACGGCCGCACAATGAAGTGCAACGTTACGTTGCACGCCATAATGTGGTTTGCCATGCATGCGGGGCCAACGGCCACATTGCTCGTTTTTGCACTACTCCGAATTTGACTGGGCTTTGGCCTTTTATTCCGTTTAGCTCTTTCCCAAGCCCTCCGGATGCTGTTCGGGCCGAGGGCCAAGTAGAGTCCTGGTTTCACTGTATTGGGCCGGTGGCACAGATTAGGCAAGTCACATCATTTAAGGAGCTGGTCAAGGATTTATTCCAAAACTTTCAGCCGAGACCCACGCTTGCCTCCTCGCATTCCACTCCACCTCCCAACTCTGTCTTCTCCACCGCTGCCACCCCCAACACCGCTAGCACATCGACAAACTCGCCGGCGCTTCCATTGCAACTAGAGAGGGCTCTGGTGGCCTCCTTGCCAGAGCCACGAGCAATGGCCAACATCCCAATCGATCCTCAGCCTTTTGTGCCGCATGGTTTTCAAGTTCAGGTCATTCCAGGAAGAACAGGGGTTTCTCGAGCCATAGTACCTCGCCGCCCCAGGCGCCACGAGGATTGGGCGATTGCCAGCATCCATCCCCACCCGAATGAGGTATTTTTTCCAAATGTTCGTGATATTCTGCAAGAGTTTCTTCAAGAAGAGGCCCAAGTTGGATTCAGAGAAATTCAGCCTTGCCCGTTCGGGGAGGCGTATGTGCAGTTTCGGCATGTTAGAGATCGAGACAGGCTTGTTCAACAAGGACCACATGCATTCGGTGATGTTTTTATCTCCTTTACTAAGCACGATGAAGGTAGAAATTGGCGCAGGCTGCATTTCAATAGGGTCTGTTGGTTGCTTTTTGTGGGAGTACCATTTGATTTCTGTAACACTGAGGATATTGCGTCTGCCATCTCTAAATGGGGCAAAATCATTAGTTGGGAGAAAGAGGATGCCCTCAAGGGTAAAATTGTTGTTAAGGCCAGAGTAACAGAGCTTGATGAAGTTCCTAAAAGCATAAGATGGTCTGAAGGAGAGAGATTTGAGGAAGATTCTTGGAATTGCTCTGTTGAGGTTCTCCTTGAGGAAATGCTAGGTGGTGGACCTGCAGATGAAGATCAAATCCCACCTGATGGTCTGGATCCACACCCCATCCCTCAACATGCAAATGACTTCCCAGGCTTCCAGCCGATCCCAAATCACAATATTCATGCCCAGAATGAGGACTGGGATGCTTGGGAAGAACATGAGGAACAAGAGCAGCACTGGGCTTTTCCCCAACCAGAGCCTCCACAGCAGCAGCAGCAGCAAGTGGTCATTCCTATGCTGCCAGATGAGGGTGCACCAAATAGCAGCATTACAACAACCATTTCCCTCTCTGATGGTCTGCTGTCTCTGACACACTCTGCCAGTGAGGAAGTTAATCAGGGATTTCATGCCCCTCAAGTTGGTCAAGGGCTATTAAACATTGCTCTGGCTTATAATGCAGTTGAAGAAGAGGAGGACCAGGCACTTCAGAACAATTTAGAAATTGAGCAACAACAAATTCCTACTTTGGAGCCTGTTCTCATACCTCAGGTTCTTGCTCTGGAGGCCCAAGTGGACCCACAGGTGAATCAATTGAATGGGGAGGAAGTTAAGGTTGCTGAAGCTCCTATTTCTGTCAGAAGCCCAGTCAATCAGAATGAGGCAAGAGATGATCTTCCTGTCCACAACTTGCTTCCTAATGAGAAGGGCAAGGAAGATGTTCCAATTCCTTATGTGGGAACATCTACAGACCAAAACAACTCAGGTAATTATGTTGATTTCTCTCTGCCCAGCTCCCCCTCTAGGATTGATTTACCTGAGCTGGCTCAGAATCATGCATTGGATATTATTGATGGTTCTCATTTAATGTCTAAAGAAGGTCTGGGATTGTGGATCAAACACTTTGCACCTGCAACCCAAGGAGCAGAGAACTCTTTCAAAATTGAAATACCTGTAAGTTGGTTCAACTTCATCATACATTTGCTATTAACACCTGATAAATTTAGTTGGACAATGCACTTACTAAAGTCTGATGTATGGAAAATATTGACTGCCAACTGTACACAAGAGGACACTATGCTATTTCATATACCTGATGGATGCTCTACTACCCAGGCACCAACCTGCAAAGATTTCATACTAGGACTGGGAAAAGAAAATGAAGGTGTTAGTCCAGCAGCACACTCATGCAGTGGAGCAGGCAGCCCACTGCAGCAAGTCTCTCCCAATAAATTACTGCCACTTGGGGAGGCTGTCTCAAGGAAGAGAAGGGACAAGGAGCCTCTGGTTGAGACTGAGGTAAGAAGAAGTGACAGGATTAGAAAAGATAACATGGGCTATAGAAGGAAAACTTGTGACACTAAAGCATGTTTGCCATGTAATGCTATTCCACCTGCTATTTAGAATATTGTGGTGAAAAATCTAACTAAATCTTTCTGTAAGGTTGCTGAGGAAGAACTGCATGGAAAGCTATCCAAGAAACCAAAAAAGAAGGGACAGGAGGAGGTGGCCAAGGTGTCCAAGGTCACTGGGCAGGATGACACATCCAACTTAAGTTGATGATGATAGTGTCATACAAGATGATTTGGAATAGCAGAGTATCTTGCTATTCTCTTTTGGAACGTACTCTCTTAAAGACTGAAAATTACATATTTCTAGTTTACCCAGAGAAAGATACTTTGTACCCTGGATGTAATGGATTGATGTGCAACCTCTGCTGCTCTCATATGGAGATGTTGTTTGATATTCCTACTGCTGCTATCATATTGTTTGTGAATTACTCCTTGTTAGGACAAGGTAGTATCAACATCTCTGTGACATGTTTGTATGAGGGGTCTGTTTGTTTGCCAACTGTTACAGTGGTGAAACACTTGAAATTATCTTGGGATAGACATCTAGGGCTGGACCTGGGTGATCAAGGACACAAAAGTCTGGTTATTAATGAATAACAACAGAACCTGGAATATACTGAACTGGAATGTCAGGGGTATTAATTCTCCAGAAAAGTGGTTAGCTATTAAGCAAAAAGTGGAAGAAAGTGTAGCTGGTATAGTCTGTCTTCAGGAAACAAAAAGAGAGATATTTGATTTAACATATATTCATAAAATTTGCCCACAGAGATTCAATAAATTTGAATACCTTCCCTCCATTGGGGCTTCAGGTGGCATCCTTACTGCTTGGAATGGTGCATTATTTACTGGGGAGTTGATGTTTCAAAATAAATTTTCATTATCCTTGCAGTTCACCTGCAAAACATCCTCCAAGTCTTGGATTCTCACAAATATTTATGGCCCCTACAATCATGAAGAAAAGATTGAATTCATTGATTGGTTTGAAAATATACAAATGCCTAGTGATGTGGACTGGATTATCATGGGTGATTTTAATTTCATTAGAAAACCTGAGGACAGAAATAAACCTGGAGGTGATGTAAATGAAATGCTTATGTTCAATGCAGCCATCAGTGAATTGGGATTAATTGAACTACCCCTCCAAGGAAGGCAATTTAGCTGGAGTAACATGCAAGACAACCCTTTATTAGAAAAACTAGATTGGTTTTTCACCTCTGCTGCCTGGATGACCAGCTACCCAGACACTACTGCTTTGCCCATGGCTAAACCTATATCTGATCATCTTCCATGCATGATAAAGATTGGTACATCAATTCCAAAATCCAGAGTGTTCAGGTTTGAAAATTACTGGCTCAGCCACAACTCTTTCAAACAAGTGGTACATGATGCTTGGAACATCCCAGTGGGCCACACTGATTGTGCAAAAAAGATTAATGCTAAGTTCAAGAATGTCAGAAGAGCTCTCAAACTTTGGGCTAAATCTTTATCTTGTCACAAAAAACAGATTGCAGAGTTGAATGATATTATTTTCCTCTGGGACTTCATTGAGGAATACAGGGCTTTGTCACTGTTTGAAACCAACTGCAGAAACATAATGAAGGACTTCTTACTCACAATACTCAACAATCAAAAAGTATACTGGAAGCAAAGAGGGAAAATTAAAGGGGTCAAGTTTGGGGATGAGAATACCAAATTCTTTCACACAAAAGCTTCTATCAATCACAGACATAACCAAATTGCTATGCTGGTAAACAAGGACCAAGTTGAAATTACTGACCATGAAGGAAAGGCAGCAATTCTAGGGGAAGCTTTCAAGAACAGATTGGGTCAGACAAATGGCCATTCTATGCACTTCAATCTTGAGGAATTGTATGAACATACAATGGACCCACTACTTTTCATTGACTTGGAAAAACCTTTTTACTGTAGAGGAAATTGAGGATGTGGTCAAGAATTTGCCAAATGATAAATCTCCTGGTCCTGATGGTTTCAATAATAAGTTTCTCAAGAATTGCTGGGATACAATAAAATTAGATGTCATTGAACTTATAATGGCCTTTCATGCTGGAAATGTCAATCTTGAGAGCATTAACTCATCCTTCATCACACTTATTCCTAAAAAAGAAGTACCACTTACTCCAAATGATTTCAGACCCATTTCTCTGCTTAATGGGGTTCTGAAGATAATTACAAAGATTCTGGCAAACAGGTTACAAGGAGTAATTCTGCAGATGGTACATATCAATCAGTATGGCTTCCTTAAAGACAGAGTGATTCAGGACTGCCTAGGATGGGCTTATGAATACATCCACCAATGTCATAAATCTAGGGAGGAAATCTTAGTTATTAAATTGGACTTTGAAAAAGCTTTTGATACAATTGAGCATGAAGCAATATTGGACATTTTTAAAGCCAAAGGTTTTGGTGACAGGTGGATCTCTTGGATGAAAAGCCTATTCTCAACAGCAACATCTTCTGTACTTCTAAATGGAGTACCAGGGAAAAAATTCTACATCAAAAGGGGAGTAAGACAAGGAGATCCTTATTCCCCACTAATTTTTGTGCTGGCAGCAGATCTGTTACAATCTATCTTAAACAGAGCAATGAGGTTAAACTTACTATCTGCACCACTGCAAGTGAACTCCTGCCCACATTTCCCAATTGTGCAATATGCAGATGACACTCTAGTGATTATGCAGGCAGATACTAGGCAACTGTTCTATCTGAAAGCTTTACTGAACACTTTTGCCTCAGCTACAGGACTCAAAGTGAATTATGGGAAGTCTTTTTGGTTCCTCTAAACATTAACGAAGATAGGGTTGATCTATTCACAAACACACTCCAATGTGCAAGAGGACAGTTACCTTTCAATTACCTTGGACTTCTATTAGGTATCTACAAGCCCACTGTGGAACAATGTTTGCCTCTAGTCAACAGGATTGCAAAAAGGTTGGCAGGAATATCCATCTTCATGACTCAGGCTGGAAAATTGATGCTGGTAAAGTCAGTGCTAACTTCTTTGGTTGTGTTCTTCATGACATGTCTGGACATCCCAATCACTATAAAAAAGCAGATTGTAAAATACCTACGTCACTGTCTTTGGAGAGGCCCAGATATGGAGGACCGCAGGCCTGCTCTAGTTGCTTGGACTACTGTGTGCAGACCAAAAGATCAGGGAGGTCTAGGGGTATTGGATATATATACTCACAACAAAACACTGCTAATGAAGAACTTGCATAAATTTTTCAACAGGCATGATATACCATGGGTCAACTTGATATGGGAAACCTACTACAATGATGGACAGTTACCAGGAGACAACATGGTGGGTTCCTTTTGGTGGAAATCAAACTTGGCACTTCTGGATCACTACAAAGCTATTGCTAGATGCAATGTGGGAGATGGGATCAGTGCTTATTTTTGGGATGATCTTTGGCACCAGGCTGTACTCAAGCACAAGTTACACCACCTGTACTCTTTTGTGAGGAACCCACAGATGAACATACAATAGGTATTGCAGACAGAGTATCTTCAGGACCTATTCTTCTTACCATTGACAACAGAGGCATATGAGGAGTTCATTGAAATGGAGGATATTTGCATCTCTATGAGACAATCTGAATTTCTGGAATCTCTAGATACTTGGAGTTACATCTGGGGTAAGGAGACATACTCTTCCATCAAAGCATATAAGGTATTAATAGGTCACAAGCAAACACCTCCCCATTTCAGTTGGATCTGGCAAAGCTCATGTCAGCCAAAACATAAAGTTTTCTTCTGGCAACTACTCCATGACAGAGTTAACACTAGAAACTTGCTTAGAAGGAAGAATTTTGTGCTGGAAGCATACAATTGTGCAGTCAATGATTGTCAGCAGGAAGAAACACTTCATCACCTTTTCTGGGGATGCCCATTTGTGCAACAATGCTGGGACTACATTTGTCCAACTAGAACACAAAACATGTCAGTTCTGGAAGCATTCCAGGATCTAAAGGACAAACTGCAATACCCTTTTTACATGGAGATCATCATTCTAGGAGCATGGGCCATATGGATAAGCAGAAATAACAAAATATTCGAAAACATTACACCATCCTTTCAAGGTTGGAGGTTCATTTTCCTGGAGGAGCTAAAACTTTTAAGGTTCAGAATGAAGAAGAAGCATTTGAATCATTTCAACCAATGGCTGGAAGACTTGTTGTAATTTTCTATTTGTGCTTACTCATAGCTTTTTTCCTTTCCTTTTTCTTTTCATTTTATTTCCTTTATTAGTCTTTCTTTTTTAGTTTTATTTTTGTTTTCTTTCTGTAGGCTTACCTCAAGCCTGCAAGACTACTTGTTTATTTGCTCATTAATATAAAAAATGCAGTGGGGTTTTACCCTACTGTTCATAGTCAAAAAAAATAAAAAAAATATCTCAAGATCTGAAATTCTTAAATGTTAGAGAGTCTTCACATAGTTACATAATTATTCGAGTACTCATTGATCTTCACTTATATCTTTTGGAGTAGTTTGTCGTTTGCTCTAGTGCTTCACTTACATCTTTTTAGAGCACGGTGGTGGTTTTATTTTATAGAAATTAATGAACTCTCAATCTTCACTTATATTATTTTGAGAGTCTTTTAGAATAGCATGGTAATTTGCTTTGGTTATGAAATTAGTCCTAATATGATGGGCATTCAAGATGGGTATAATAAAAACTTTCATATAAAGTGCATTGAATACTATGAGAAGTTTTATGATTGATGATTGTTTTGAGACATGAGGATGGTGATATTAAAGTCATGCTAGTGGTGTAATTTTGAATTTGAGAAATACTTGTGTTGAGGTTTGCACATCCCGTAGCATGCACATATGGTAACCGTTGTGTGACAAATTTGAAGCATGAAGTGTTCTTTGAGTGTCATCCTTTGTGTGGAGGTCGGGGGCGCATGATGGTTAACTCATACCAACCTCCCCCCTAGGAGCATGCATGTAGTGCTTGGTTTGATGACCTGTAAATTTTTGCAATAAGTATGTGAGTTCATTATGACTAATGTTGAGTCCGTGGATTATACACACTCTCATCCTTCCATCATTGCTAGCCTCTTCGGTACCGTGCATTGCCCTTTCTCACCTTGAGAGTTGGTCAAACTTCGCCGGTGCATCCAAAACCCGTGATATGATACGCTCTATCACACATAAACCTCCTTGTCGGTGTCAAAACCGGCGGATCTCGGGTAGGGGGTCCCGAACTATGCGTGTAGGCGGATGGTAACAGGAGACAAGGGACACGATGTTTTTACCCAGGTTCGGGCCCTCTCGATGGAGGTAAAACCCTACTCCGGCTTGATTAATATTGATGATATGGGTAGTACAAGAGTGGATCTACCACGAGATCAAGGAGGCTAAACCCTAGAAGCTAGCCTATGGTATGATTGTTGTAATGGTTGTTCGTCCTACGGACTAAAACCCTTCGGTTTATATAGACACCGGAGAGGGCTAGAGTTACACAGAGTCGGTTACAATGGTAGGAGATCTACATATCTGTATCGCCAAGCTTGCCTTCCACGCCAAGGAAAGTCCCATCCGGACACGGGACGAAGTCTTCAATCTTGTATCTTCATAGTCTTGGAGTCCGGCCGATGATGATAGTCCGGCTATCCGGACACCCCCTAGTCCAGGACTCCCTCACTCCTTATATCTTCCTCAAAACAGCCACCATACCTACCTATTATGGCATTTCCATAGCCATTCCGAGATATATTGCCATGCAACTTTCCACCGTTCCGTTTATTATGACACGATTCATCATTGTCATATAGCCTTGCATGATCATGTAGTTGACATCATATTTGTGGCAAAGCCACCGTTCATAATTTTTTCATACATGTCACTCTTGATCCATTGCCCATCCCGGTACATCGCCGGAGGCATTCATATAGAGTCATATTTGTTCTAGTATCGAGTTGTAATCTTTGAGTTGTAAATAAATAGAAGTGTGATCATCATCATTCATAGAGCATTGTCCCCCCCAAAAAAAGAAAGGCCAAATAAGAAAGGCCCAAAAAAAGAAAAAAAGAAAAAAAGAGAAATAAAAAAGGACAATGCTACTATCCTTTTTCCACACTTGTGCTTCAAAGTAGCACCATGATCTTTATGATAGAGAGTCTCTTGTTTTGTTACTTTCATATACTAGTGGGAATTTTTCATTATAGAACTTGGCTTGTATATTCCAACGATGGGCTTCCTCAAATGCCCTAGGTCTTCATGAGCAAGCAAGTTGGATGCACACCCACTTAGTTTCTTTTGTTGAGCTTTCGTACATTTATAGCTCTAGTGCTTCCGTTGCATGGCAATCCCTACTCCTTGCATTGACATCAATTGATGGGCATCTCCATAGCCCGTTGATTAGCCACATCAATGGGAGACTTTCTCTTTTTTTCTCCACACAACCTCCATTATCATATTCTATTCCACCCACAGTGCTATGTCCATGGCTCACGCTCATGTATTGCGTGAAAGTTGAAAAAAGTTTGAAAAGGCTAAAGTATGAAACAATTGCTTGGCTGAAATCGAGGTTGTGCATGATTTGGATATTTTGTGTGACGAAGATGGAAGCATAGCCAAACTATATGATTTTGTAGGGATGAACTTTCTTTGGCCATGTTATTTTGAGAAGACATGATTGCTTTGTTAGTATGCTTGAAGTATTATTGTTTTTATGTCAATATTAAACTTTTATCTTGAATCTTTCGGATCTGAACTGCCACAATAAAGAAGATTACAGATAATTATGTTAGGTAGCATTCAACATCAAAAATTCTGTTTTTATCATTTACCTACTCGAGGACGAGCAGGAATTAAGCTTGGCGATGATTGATACGTCTCCAACGTATCTATAATTTTTGATTGTTCCATGATATTATATTATCTGTTTTGGATGTTTAATGGGCTTTAATATACTCTTTTATATGATTTTTGGGACTAACCTATTAACCCAGAGCCCAGTGCCAGTTTCTATTTTTTCCCTTGTTTTTGAGTATCACAGAAAAGGAAAAGCAAACGGAGTCCAATTGACCTGAAATTTGATGGAGATTATTTTTGGACCAGAAGAAGCTCACGGAGCATCGGAGATGGACCAGAAGAGTCCCGGGCTGCCCATGAGGGTAGGGGCGCACCCACCCCCCTGGGCGCCCCCCCCCCCGCCTCGTGGACAGCCCGGAGACCCCCCCTGACTTGTTCCCGGCGCCAATACCTCTCATATGTAACCAAACTTCCAGAAAGAAACCTAGATCGGGAGTTCCGCCGCCGCACACCTCCAGAGCCACAAAAAACCAATCTAGACCCGTTCCGGCACCCTGCAGGAGGGGAGATCCATCACCGGTGGCCATCTTCATCATCCCGACGCTCTCCATGACGAGGAGGGAGTAGTTCACCCTCGGGGCTGAGGGTATGTACCAGTAGCTATGTGTTTGATCTCTCTCTCTCTCTCGTGTTCTTAAGGTGGTATGATCTTGATGTACCGCGAGCTTTGCTATTATAGTTGGATCTTATGATGTTTCTCCCCCTCTACTCACTTGTAATGGATTGAGTTTTCCCTTTGAAGTTATCTTATCGGATTGAGTCTTTAAGGATTTGAGAACACTTGATGTATGTCTTGCCGGGCTTATCTGTGGTGACAATGAGATATCATGTCATCTACTTGATGTATGTTTTGGTGATCAACTTGCGGGTTCTGTGATCTTGGGAATCTATGCATAGGGGTTGGCACACGTTTTCATCTTGACTCTCCGATAGAAACTTTGGGGCACTCTTTGAAGTTCTTTGTGTTGGTTGAATAGATGAATCTGAGATTGTGTGATGCATATTGTATAATCATACCCACGGATACTTGAGGTGACATTGGAGTATCTAGGTGACATTAGGGTTTTGGTTGATTTGTGTCTGAAGGTGTTATTCTAGTACGAACTCTATGATAGATCGAACAGAAAGAATAGCTTAGTGTTATTTTACTACAGACTCTTGAATAGATCGATCAGAAAGGATAACTTTGAGGTGGTTTCGTACCCTACAATAATCTCTTTGTTTGTTCTCCGCTATTAGTGACTTTGGAGTGACTCTTTGTTGCATGTTGAGGTATAGTTGTATGATCCAATTATGTTATTATTGTTGAGAGAACTTGCACTAGTGAAAGTATGAACCTTAGGCCTTGTTTCCTAGCATTGCAATACCGTTTACACTCACTTTTATCATTGGTTACCTTGCTGTTTTTATATTTTCAGATTACAAAAACCTATATCTATCATCCATATTGCACTTGTATCACAATCTCTTCACCGAACTAGTGCACCTATACAATTTGCCATTGTATTGGGTGTGTTGGGGACACAATAGACTCTTTGTTATTTGGTTGCAGGGTTGTTTGAGAGAGACCATCTTCATCCTACGCCTCCCACGGATTGATAAACCTTAGGTCTTCCACTTGAGGGAAATTAGCTACTGTCCTACAAACCTCTGCACTTGGAGGCCCAACAACGTGTACAAGAAGAAGGTTGTGTAGTAGACATCAATAACTAATACATGTTCGTGTGACTATGAGATTATGCAACTCCCGAATACTGGAGGAACACTTCGTGTGCTACCAAACGTCAAAACGTAACTGGGTGATCATAAAGGTGCTCTATAGGTGTCTCTGATGGTGCTTGTTGAGTTGGCATTGATCGAGATTAGGATTTGTCACTCCGATTGTCGGATAGGTATCTCTGGGCCCTCTCGGTAATGCACATCACTATAAGCCTTGGAAGCAATGAAGGAAATATTCCCTAGAGGCAATAATAAAGGTATTATTTATTTCCTTATATCATGATAAATGTTTATTGTTAATGCAAGAATTGTTTTAACCGGAAACATAATACATGTGTGAATACATAGACAAACAGAGTGTCACTGGTATGCCTCTACTTGACTAGCTCGTTGATCAAAGATAGTTATGTTTCCTAGCCATAGACATTAGTTGTCATTTGATTAACAGGATCACATCATTAGGAGAATGATGTGATTGACATGACCCATTCCGTTAGCTTAGCACACGATCGTTTAGTATGTTGCTATTGCTTTCTTCATGACTTATACATGTTCCTATGACTATGAGATTATGCAACTCACGTTTACCGGTGGAACACTTTGTGTGCTACCAAATGTTACAACGTAACTGGGTGATTATAAAGGTGCTCTACATGTGTCTCCAAAGGTACTTGTTGGGTTGGCGTATTTCGAGATTAGGATTTGTCACTCCGATTGTCGGAGAGGTATCTCTGGACCCTCTCGGTAATGCACATCACTTAAGCCTTGCAAGCATTGCAACTAATGAGTTAGTTGCGGGATTATGTATTACGGAACGAGTAAAGAGACTTGCCGGCAACGAGATTGAACTAGGTATTGAGATACCGACGATCGAATCTCGGGCAAGTAACATACCAATGACAAAGGGAACAACGTATGTTGTTATGCGGTCTGACCGATAAAGATCTTCGTAGAATGTGTGGGAGCCAATATGAGCATCCAAGTTCCGCTATTGGTTATTGAACGGAGACGTGTCTCGATCATGTCCACATAGTTCTCGAACCCGTAGGGTCCGCACGCTTAAGATGACAGTTATATTATGAGTTCATATGTTTTGATGTACCGAAGGTTGTTTGGAGTCCCGGATGTGATCACGGACATGACGAGGAGTCTCGAAATGGTCAATACATGAATATTGATATATTGGTAGCCTATGTTTGGATATCGGAAGTGTTTCGGGTGAAATCGGGATTTTACCGGAGTACCGGAGGGGTTACCGGAACCCCTCGGGGGTTAATGGGCCTTAGTGAGCCTTTGCGGAGAAGAGGAGAGGCGGCCAGGGCTAGGCCACGCGCCCCTCCCCCCTCTGGTCCGAATTGGACTAGGAGAGGGGGGCGGCGCCCCCCTTCCTTCCTCTCTCCTTCCTCTTCCCCCCAAGTCCTAATCCAACTAGGAAAGGGAGGGAGTCCTACTCCAGGTGGGAGTAGGACTCCACCTGGCGCGTCCCCCTTGGCCGGCCGCACCTCCCCCCTTGCTCCTTTATATACGGGGGCAGGGGGCACCCTAGAGAGACAACAATTGATCGTTTGATCTTTTAGCCGTGTGCGGTGCCCCCCGCCACCATAGTCCACCTCGATAATACTGTAGCGGTGCTTAGGCGAAGCCCTGCATCGGTAGAACATCATCATCGTCACCACGCCGTCGTGCTGACGAAACTCTCCCTCAACACTCAGCTGGATCGGAGTTCGAGGGACATCATCAGGCTGAACATGTGCTAAATTCGGAGGTGCCGTGCGTTCGGTACTTGATCGGTCAGATCGTGAAGACGTACGACTACATCAACCGCGTTGTGCTAACACTTCCGCTTTCGGTCTACGAGGGTACGTGGACACACTCTCCCCTCTCGTTGCTATGCATCACCATGATCTTGCATGTGCGTAGGAATTTTTTTGAAATTACTACGTTCCCCAACAGTGGCATCCGAGCCAGGTTTTATGCGTTGATGTTATATGCACGAGTAGAACACAAGTGAGTTGTGGGCAATATAAGTCATACTGCTTACCAGCATGTCATACTTTGGTTCGGCGGTATTGTTGGATGAAGCAGCCCGGACCGACATTATGCGTAAGCTTACGCGAGACTGGTTCTACCGACGTGCTTTGCACATAGGTGGCTGGCGGGTGTCAATTTCTCCAACTTTAGTTGAACCAAGTGTGGCTACGCCCGGTCCTTGCGAAGGTTAAAAAAGCACCAACTTGACAAACTATCATTGTGGTTTTGATGCGTAGGTAAGAACGGTTCTTGCTAAGCCTGTAGCAGCACGTAAAACTTGCAACAACAAATTAGAGGATGTCTAACTTGTTTTTGCAGGGCATGTTGTGATGTGATATGGTCAAGACATGATGCTAAATTTTATTGCATGAGATGATCATGTTTTGTAACCGAGTTATTCGCAACTGGCAGGAGCCATATGGTTGTCGCTTTATTGTATGCAATGCAATCGCCCCGTAATGCTTTACTTTATCACTAAGCGGTAGTGATAGTCGTAGAAGCATAAGATTGACGAGACGGCAACGATGCTACGATGGAGATCAAGGTGTCGCGTCGGTGACGATGGTGATCATGACGGTGCTTCGGAGATGGAGATCACAAGCACGAGATGATGATGGCCATATCATATCACTTATATTGATTGCATGCGATGTTTATCTTCTATGCATCTTATCTTGCTTTGATTGACAGTAGCATTATAAGATGATCTCTCACTAAATTTCAAAATAAAAGTGTTCTCCCTAAGTATGCACCGTTGCCAAAGTTCATCGTGCCCAGACACCACGTGATGATCGGGTGTGATAAGCTCTACGTCCATCTACAACGGGTGCAAGCCAGTTTTGCACACGCAGAATACTCAGGTTAAACTTGACGAGCCTAGCATATGCAGATATGGCCTCGGAACACTGAGACCGAAAGGTCGAGTGTGAATCATATAGTAGATATGATCAACATAGTGATGTTCACCATTGAAAACTACTCCATTTCACGTGATGATCGGTTATGGCTTAGCTGATTTGGATCACGTGATCACTTAGAAGATTAGAGGGATGTCTATCTAAGTGGGAGTTCTTAAGTAATATGATTAATTGAACTTAAATTTATCATGAACTTAGTACATGATAGTATCTTGCTTGTCTATGTTGATTGTAGATAGATGGCCCGTGTTGTTGTTCCGTTGAATTTTAATGCGTTCCTTGAGAAAGCAAAGTTGAAAGATGATTGTAGCAATTACACGGACTGGGTCCGTAACTTGAGGATTATCCTCATTGCTGCACAGAAGAATTACGTCCTGGAAGCACCGCTAGGTGTACCACCTGCGCCGGCAACTGCAGACATTGTGAATGCCTGGCAGTCACGTGTTGATGACTACTCGATAGTTCAGTGTGCCATGCTTTACGGCCTAGAACCAGGACTTCAACGATGTTTTGAACGTCATGGAGCATATGAGATGTTCCCGGAGTTGAAGTTAATATTTCAAAAGAATGCCCGGATTGAGAGATATGAAGTCTCCAATAAGCTCTACAGCTGCAAGATGGAAGAGAATAGTTCTGTCAGTGAGCATATACTCAAAATGTCTGGGTATAATAATCACATGATTCAACTAGGAGCGAATCTTCCGGATGATAGCGTCATTGACAGAATTCTCCAATCACTGCCACCAAGCTACAAGAGCTTCGTGATGAACTATAACATGCAAGGGATGGATAAGACGATTCCCGAGCTCTTCTCAATGCTAAAGGCTGTGGAGGTAGAAATCAAAAAGGAGAATCAAGTGTTGATGGTCAATAAGACCACTAGTTTCAAGAAAAAGGGCAAAGGGAAGAAGAAGGGGAACTTAAAGAAGAACAACAAGCAAGTTGCTGCTCAGGAGAAGAAACCCAAGTCCGGACCTAAGCCTGAGACAGAGTGCTTCTACTACAAGCAGACTGGTCACCGGAAGCGGAACTGCCCCAAGTATTTGGCGGATAAGAAGGATGGCAAGGTGAACAAAGGTATATGTGATATACATGTTATTGATGTGTACCTTACTAGAGCTCGGAGTAGCACCTGGGTCTTTGATACTGGTTCTGTTGCTAATATTTGCAACTCGAAACAGGGACTACGGATTAAGCGAACACTGGCCAAGGACGAAGTGACGATGCGCGTGGGAAATGGTTCCAAAGTCGATGTGATCACGGTCGGCACGCTACCTCTACATCTACCTTCGGGATTAGTATTAGACCTAAATAATTGTTATTTGGTGCCAGCGTTGAGCATGAACATTATAACTGGATCTTGTTTGATGCGAGACGGTTATTCATTTAAATCAGAGAATAATGGTTGTTCTATTTATATGAGTAATATCTTTTATGGTCATGCACCCTTGAAGAGTGGTCTATTTTTTATGAATATCGATAGTAGTGATACACATATTCCTAATGTTGAAGCCAAAATATGCAGAGTTGATAATGATAGTGCAACTTATTTGTGGCACTGTCGTTTAGGTCATATCGGTGTAAAGCGCATGAAGAAACTCCATACTGATGGGCTTTTGGAACCACTTGATTATGAATCACTTGGTACTTGCGAACCGTGCCTTATGGGCAAGATTCTAAAACGCCGTTCTCCAGAACTATGGAGCGAGCAACTGATTTGTTGGAAATCATACATACTGATGTATGTGGTCCAATGAATGTTGAGGCTCGCGGCGGGTATCATTATTTTCTCACCTTCACAGATGATTTAAGCAGATATGGGTATATCTACTTAATGAAGCATAAGTCTGAAACATTTGAAAAGTTCAAAGAATTTCAGAGTGAAGTTGAAAATCATCGTAACAATAAAATAAAGTTTCTACGATCTGATCGTGGAGGAGAATATTTGAGTTACGAGTTTGGTCTACATTTGAAACAATGCGGAATAGTTTCGCAACTCACGCCACCCGGAACACCACAGTGTAATGGTGTGTACGAACGTCGTAATCGTACTTTACTAGATATGGTGCGATCTATGATGTCTCTTACTGATTTACCGCTATCGTTTTGGGGTTATGCTTTAGAGACGGCCGCATTCACGTTAAATAGGGCACCATCAAAATCTGTTGAGACGACGCCTTATGAACTGTGGTTTGGCAAGAAACCAAAGTTGTCGTTTCTTAAAGTTTGGGGCTGCGATGCTTATGTGGAAAAGCTTCAACCTGATAAGCTCAAACCCAAATCGAAAAAATGTGTCTTCATAGGATACCCAAAGGAGACTGTTGGGTACACCTTCTATCACAGACCAAAGGCAAGCCATTTGTAGCTAAGAATGGATCCTTTCTAGAGAAGGAGTTTCTCTCGAAAGAAGTGAGTGGGAGGAAAGTAGAACTTGATGAGGTAACAGTACCTACTCCCTTATTGGGAAGTAGTTCATCACAGACATCGGTTTCTGTGACACCTACACCAATTAGTGAGTAAGTTAATGATGATGATCATGAAACTTCAGATCAAGTTGTTACTGAACCTCGTAGATCAACTAGAGTAAGATCCGCACCAGAGTGGTACGATAATCATGTTCTGGAAGTCATGTTACTAGACCATGATGAACCTACGAACTATGAAGAAGTAATGGTGAGCCCAGATTTCGCAACATGGCTTGAGGCCATGAAATCTGAGATGGGATCCATGTATGAGAACAAAGTGTGGACTTTGGTTGACTTGCGCGATGATCGGCAAGCAATTGAGAATAAATGGATCTTCAAGAAGAAGACTGACGCTGATGGTAATGTTACTATCTACAAAGCTCGACTTGTTGCGAAAGGTTTTCGACAAGTTCAAGGGATTGACTACGATGAGACCTTCTCACCCGTAGCGATGCTTAAGTCTGTCCGAATCATGTTAGCAATTGCTGCATTTTATGATTATGAAATTTGGCAAATGTATGTCAAAACTGCATTCTTGAATGGATTTCTGGAAGAAGAGTTGTATATGATGCAACCAGAAGGTTTTGTCGATCCAAAGGGAGCTAACAAAGTGTGCAAGCTCCAGCGATCCATTTATGGACTGGTGCAAGCCTCTCGGAGTTGGAATAAATGTTTCACAGTGTGATCAAAGCATTTGGTTTTGTACAGACTTTTGGAGAAGCCTGTAGTTACAAGAAAGTGAGTGGGAGCTCTATAGTGTTTCTGATATTATATGTGGATGACATATTGCTGATTGGAAATGATATAGAATTTCTGGATAGCATAAAGGGATACTTGAATAAGAGTTTTTCAATGGAAGACCTCGGTGAAGCTGCTTATATATTGGGCATTAAGATCTATAGAGATAGATCAAGACGCTTAATTGGACTTTCACAAAGCACATACCTTGACAAAGTTTTGAAGAAGTTCAAAATGGATCAAGCAAAGAAAGGGTTCTTGCCTGTGTTACAAGGTGTGAAGTTGAGTAAGACTCAATGCCCGACCACTGCAGAAGATAGAGAGAAGATGAAAGATGTTCCCTATGCTTCAGCCATAGGCTCTATCATGTATGCAATGCTGTGTACCAGACCTGATGTGTGCCTTGCTATAAGTTTAGCAGGGAGGTAACAAAGTAATCCAGGAGTGGATCACTGGACAGCGGTCAAGAACATCCAGAAATACCTGAAAAGGACTAAGGATATGTTTCTCGTTTATGGAGGTGACAAAGAGCTCATCGTAAACCGGATTCGTGTTTACATTGATGCAAGCTTTGACACTTATCTAGACGATTCTAAATCGCAAACCGGATACGTGTTTACATTGAAAGGTGGAGTTGTCAGTTGGTGCAGTTCTAAACAAAGCGTTGTCGTGGGATCTACGTGTGAAGTGGAGTACATAGCTGCTTCGGAAGCAACAAATGTAGGAGTCTGGATGAAGGAGTTCATATCCGATCTAGGTGTCATACCTAGTGCATCGGGTCCAATGAAAATCTTTTGTGACAATACTGGTGCGATTGCCTTAGCGAAGGAATCCAGATTTCACAAGAGAACCAAGAACATCAAGAGACGCTTCAATTCCATCCGGGATCTAGTCCAGGTGGGAGACATAGAAATTTGCAAGATACATACGGATCTGAATGTTGCAGACCTGTCGACTAAGTCTCTTCCACAAGCAAAACATGATCAGCATAAGACTCTATGGCTGTTAGGATCATTACTATGTAATCTAGATTATTGACTCTAGTGCAAGTGGGAGACTGAAAGAAATATGCCCTAGAGGCAATAATGAAGTTATTATTTATTTCCTTATATCATGATAAATGTTTATTATTCATGTAAGAATTGAATTAACCGGAAACATACTACATGTGTGAATACATAGACAAACAGAGTGTCACTAGTATGCCTCTACTTGACTAGCTCGTTGATCAAAGATGGTTATGTTTCCTAGCCATAGACATGAGTTGTCATTTGATTAACGGGATCACATCATTAGGAGAATGATGTGATTGACATGGCCCATTCCATTAGCTTAGCACACGATTGTTTAGTATGTTGCTATTGCTTTCTTCATGACTTATACATGTTCCTATGACTATGAGATTATGCAACTCCCATTTACCAGAGGAACAGTTTGTGTGCTACCAAACGTCACAACGTAACCGGGTGATTATAAAGGTGCTCTACAGGTGTCTCCAAAGGTACTTGTTGGGTTGGCGTATTTCGAGATTAGGATTTGTCACTCCGATTGTCGGAGAGGTATCTCTGGACCCTCTCGGTAATGCACATCACTTAAGCCTTGCAAGAATTGCAACTAATGAGTTAGTTGTGGGGTGATGTATTACGGAATGAGTAAAGAGACTTGCCGGTAACGAGATTGAACTAGGTATTGAGATACCGACGATCGAATCTCGGGCAAGTAACATACTGATGACAAAGGGAACAACGTATGTTGTTATGCGATCTGACCGATAAAGATCTTCATAGAATATGTGGGAGCCAATATGAGCATCCAGGTTCTGCTATTGGTTATTGACCGGAGACGTGTCTCGGTCATGTCCACATAGTTCTCGAACCCGTAGGGTCCGCACGCTTAACGTTTCGATGGCAGTTATATTATGAGTTTATATGTTTTCATGTACCGAAGGTTGTTTGGAGTCCCGGATGTGATCACGGGCATGACGAGGAGTCTCAAAATAGTCAAGACATGAAGATTGACATATTGGAAGCCTATGCTTGGATATCGGAAGTGTTCTGGGTGAAATCGGGATTTTACCGGAGTACCGGAGGGGTTATCGGAACCCCCGGGGGTTAATGGGCCTTAGTGGGCCTTTGCAAAGAAGAGGAGAGGCGGCCAGGGCTGGGCCGCGCGCCCCTCCCCCCTAGTCCGAATAGGACAAGGAGAGGGGGGCGGCGCCCCCCTTCCTTCCACTCTCCCTCCTATTCCCCCCCAAGTCCTAATCCAACTAGGAAAGGGAGGGAGTCCTACTCCCGGTGGAGTAGGACTCCACCTGGCGCGCCCCCCTTGGCCGGCCGCACCTCCCCCCTGCTCCTTTATATACGGGGGCAGGGGGCACCCTAGAGAGACAACAATTGATCATTTGATCTTTTAGCCGTGTGCGGTGCCCCCTCGACCATAGTCCACCTCGATAATACTGTAGCGGTGCTTAGGCGAAGCCCTGCGTCGGTAGAACATCATCATCGTCACCACGCCATCATGCTGACGAAACTCTCCCTCAACACTTGGCTGGATCAGAGTTCGAGGGACATCATCGGGCTGAACATGTGCTGAACTCGGAGGTGTCGTGCGTTCGGTACTTGATCGGTCGGATCGTGAAGACGTACGACTACATCAATCGCGTTGTGCTAACGCTTCCGCTTTCGGTCTACGAGGGTACGTGGACACACTCTCCCCTCTCGTTGCTATGCATCACCATGATCTTGCATGTGCGTAGGAATTTTTTTGAAATTACTACGTTCCCCAACAAGCAATGTGACTAATGAGTTAGTCGCGGGATGATGTATTAAGGAACGAGTAAAGAGACTTGCCGGTAACGAGATTGAAGTAGGTATTGAGATACCGACGATCGAATCTCGGGCAAGGTATATACCAATGACAAAGGGAACAACGTATGTTGTTATACGGTTTGACTGATAAAGATCTTCGTAGAATATGTGGGAGCCAATATGAGCATCTAGGATCCGCTATTGGTTATTGACTCGAGATGTGTCTCGGTCATGTCTACATAGTTCTCGAACCAGTAGGGTCCGCACGCTTAATGTTTGATGACGATTTGTATTAAAGAGTTATTTGATTTGATGACCGAAGATAGTTCGGAGTCGCGGATGAGATCATGGACATGACGAGGAGTCTCGAAATGGTCGAGATGTAAAGATCGATATATTGGAAGGCTATATTTGGACATCGGAAAGGTTCCGAGTGATTTGTATATATTTTGGAGTACCGGAGAGTTACGGGAATTCGAATTGGGCCTTAATGGGCCATACGGGAAAGGATAGAAAGGTCTCAAGGGTGGCCGCGCCCCCTTCCCCATGGACTGGTCCGAATTAGACTAGGGAAAGGGGGCACCCCCTTCCTTCCTTCTCCTTCTCCCTTCCCCTTTTCCTATTCCATGTGGGAGGTGGAATCCTACTAGGACTAGGGAGTCTTAGTAGGACTCCACACTTTGGGCGCGTCCTATGAGGGCTGGCCTCCTCCTCCCTCCATCCTTTATATACGTAGCCAAGGGGCACCCATCGACACACAAGTTGATTTCTTAGCCGTGTGCGGTTACCCCCTCCACAGTTACACACATCGGTCATATCGTCGTAGTGCTTAGGCAAAGCCCTATGCCGGTAACTTCATCATCACCGTCACCACACAGTCGTGCCGACGGAACTCTCCCACGGCCTCAACTGGATCAAGAGTACGAGGGACGTCATCGAGTTGAACGTGTGCTGAACTCGGAGGTGTCGTGCGTTCGGTACTTGGATTGATCGGATCGTGAAGACGTACGACTACATCAACCGCGTTGATAAAACGCTCCCGCTTTCGGTCTACGAGGGTACGTGGACACACTCTCCCCGCTCTTTGCTATGCATCACATAGATCGTGCGTGATTGTAGGAATTTTTTTGAAATTACTGTGTTCCCCAACAGTGGCATCCGAGCCAGGTTTATGTATAGATGTTATGCATGAGTAGAACTTAAATGAGTTGTGGGCGATAATAGTCATACTGCTTACTAGCATGTCATACTTTGATTCGGCGGTATTGTTGGATGAAGTGGCCCGGACCGACATTACGCGTATGCTTACGCAAGACTGGTTCTACCGACGTGCTTGGCACACAGGTGGCTGGCGGGTGTCAGTTTCTCCAACTTTAGTTGAATTGAATGTGGCTACGCCCGGTCCTTGTTGAAGGTTAAAACAACACATACTTCACAACAAATCATTGTGGTTTTGATGCGTAAGTAAGAACGGTTCTTGCTCAGCCCATAGCAGCCACCTAAAACTTGCAACAACAAAGTAGAGAATGTCTAACTTGTTTTTGCAGGGCATGTAAATTGTTGTATGAGATGATCATGTTTTGTTAAAGTTATCGGCAACTGGCAGGAGCCTTATGGTTGTCTCTTTATCTCTACTACTAATGTCTCAGTTGGTAGTCTCTGTTCCGGGGTTTTTTTCATCCCACCAACACCAGTTTTTTTCGTCCTCCTCCCACTTCGTCTGGTTTTCTTTCGTATCTCCCCCGTATGTAACAAAAAAACCAGCCAACGAGCCTTCCTCGATCTGTTTCCTAAGATCTCTTGAGACCGCCCCAGCCTCGAGACAGGCAGCCACCGAGATCCGAGATCCGAGATGAGCCGCCTCCACTGAGGAACGAGAGGAGCCACCGCCTCCAGGTCGTCGTTGTGCCACACCGTGTAGGATCGAAAGTATGTCTAGAGGGGGGGGTGATTAGACTACTTGACCAAATAAAAACTTATCCTTTTCCCAATTTTAGTCTTTGGAAGATTTTAGCTATCTTAGCACAAATCAAGCAATCTTAACACAATTCAAGCAAGCATGCGAAGAGTATATGAGCAGCGGAAAGTAAAGCATGCAACTTGCAAGAATGTAAAGGGAAGGGTTTGGAGAATTCAAACACAATTTGGAGACACGGTGATTTTTGAGCCGTGGTTCTGATAGGTGGTGCAATCGTACATCCACGTTGGTGGAGACTTCAACCTACGAAGGGTAACGGTTGCGCGAGTCCACGGAGGGCTCCACCCACGAAGGGTCCACGAAGAAGCAACCTTGTCTATCCCACCATGGCCGTCGCCCACGAAGGACTTGCCTCACTAGCGATAGATCTTCACGAAGTAGGCGATCTCCTTGCCCTTACAAACTCCTTGGTTCAACTCCACAATCTTGTCGGAGGCTCCCAAGTGAAACCTAGCCAATCTAGGAGACACCTCTCTCCAAGAAATAACAAATGGTGTGTTGATGACGAACTCCTTGCTCTTGTGCTTCAAATGCTAGTCTCCCCAACATTCAACTCTCTCTCATGGGATTTGGATTTGGTGGAAAGAAGATTTGAGTGGAAAGCAACTTGGGGAAGGCTAGAGATCAAGATTCATATGGTAGGAATGGAATATCTTGGCCTCAACACATGAGTAGGTGGTTCTCTCTCAGAAACAGCAAGTTGGAAGTGTAGGTTTGTTCTGATGGCTCTCTCCACAAATGAAGAGGAGGTGGAGGGGTATATATACCCTCCACTCAAAATCTAACCGTTACACACAACTTGCCAAACTCGGTGGGACCTAATTGGTAAACTTGGTCAGACCAATTTAGCAAATCTAGTGACCGTTAGGATTTTTGGTGGGACCGACATGCAACTCGGTAGGACCGACATGGTTAGGGTTAGGGCATAACGTAATCTCAGTGAGACCGATTACACAAACTCGGTGAGACCGATTTTGGTAATAAGCTAACCAGAGAGTTGGTCAGGTAAACTCGGTGGGACCGATTCGCTCATTTCTGTGAGACCGAAATGTTATGAAAAGGAAACAGGGAGTTTACATTGCAATCTCGATGGGACCGATCGCTCATCTTGGTGGTACCGAAATGTTACGAAGGGAAACAAAGAGATTACAACCCCATCTCGGTGAGACTGAAATCCCTATCGGTGAGACCGATTTGCCTAGGTTTTGTGGCAGTGGCTATGACATCTGAACTCGGTGGCGCCGGGTAGAAAGAATCGGTGGGGCCGAGTTTGACTTTTGGGTTTAGGTCATATGTGGATATGAGAAAGTAGTTGAGGGTTTTGGAGCATATCACTAAGCACTGTGGAGCAAGAAACTCATTAAGCAACACCTCATCCCTCCTTGATAGTATTGGCTTTTCCTATAGACTCAATGTGATCTTGGATCACTAAAATATAAAATGTAGAGTCTTGAGCTTTTGAACATGAGCCAATCCTTTTATCCTTAGCATTTTGAGGGATCCACTTTTCTCATCCATGCCATGCCATTCATTGAGCTTTTCCTGAAATATTCATCTTGGAATGTTGTTAGCTCAATGAGCTATATGTTGTTAGGAATTACCAAAAGCACCTAGGGATAGTTGCACTTTCAATCTCCCCCTTTTTGGTAATTGATGACAACATATAGATCAAAGCTTCGACAAATGATAATAAGAGTAAAAAACATAGTCGCTTTTGAGAAGTATGTGATAAGCAAGAGCTCCCCCTAAATTTGTGCATAGTTTAAGATTTGCTTTGGACTGCAAATGCACAAGGAGTTAGGCTCATGAGTAACTCTTCCATGTCACATACATCTTGGTGGAGCTCTCAAAATGATAATAACTGAATACATGCACTCATCACCAAGCAAAGTGAATGATCATATAGAGATAAACGAGATAATGTCATCCACCAAGCATAAATGTAGCATATGATCAAGCACATGATCATCCAAGTATCACACAGACATAAAGTATCTCAAACAAGCAAACAAAGTTTAACCACCAAAGCAAGAGAGAACAAAAAGCAACACTCTCTCTTGAAGCCTATGATCTATACATTTTTCTCCCCCTTTGGCAACAAGTTACCAAAAAGTTCATAGAAAATGCATAGCACTAGATCGACTCTCAGGCTAGATCTTCAGGTGGTGGTGTAGAGATGGCTCCTCGGACGAAGACTTCTGTAGATGTGGATGGAGTTGGAGGTGTGAGTGCTGAAGCTGGTTGTACTCGAGCTGTAGGAGCTGTAGCTGGTGCAGATGAAGTGGCTCTGGTGTCTGTCACTGGCACTGCAGCTGATCTCTGAGCTCTAGGCACTCTGGCAAATGCATCAGTGGTTGTCTTGCCCTTCCTCTCCTCCATATCATCCCGAAGCTGCTCAACAACAGACTGGATCTCAATTACCTTCACATCCAAGTTATAGAACTTCTGCTCCATGATCCTCTCTAGGCTCTCCTTGTTTTGAGTTAAGGTGGCCAAGCCCCTTCTCAATACTCAGAGTGGATGCAATCAAGTAGCCTAGTTGATCCTGTTTGCTCTTCAGAAAGTACTGAGATGCCTCTTTCATTGTTGGCATCTTGGTAGCCTTCTCTGTCCTTGCCTTCTCCTTCTTTGCTTGAGCATGCACAGAAGATGGCTCATCTTCATTCATAACCACTTGGTTATCCTCAAAGTCTGGATAGATAGCAAAATGTTCCTTGTCCAGCAAGTATGTGCTTGTGCCCATCTTGGAGTTTATCAGCTCCTGGATCTGTGGGGCATACCCACAACTTCTTTTCTGGTCAGCTGCTGTCCTCTTGATAGTCTCAACAATGAGGCTCATGACCTTCAATTTCCGTGGCACATCAAATAAGTGTAGCAAGTTTATTGCATGGCCTTTGATCATGTTGTGGTCACCTAACTTGGGCAAGAGAGTGTTCCTGAGGATCCAGTTGATGGTTGGCAGTCCTGACAGAAGATAGTGTACAGATCCAAACTTATGTGTCTCAACTGCAGCATCTGGGATCTCTTTGTACATATGTGCCATAGTGTTGTGATCCATCTTCTTCTTGGCATAGACATCCAAGTCATCTTCCTTCTCCTTAGGTGCATTGATCAGATTTGCCCAGTCCTCAATGGTTGATTGGTACCTTGTACCTTCAGACATCCACACTATCCTGCCATCTGGATAGAAGTGTGTTGTGGAGTAGAATTGCATTATGAGCTCATCATTCCATTTTGTGAGCTTCTGCCCGACAAAGTCTGCAACTCCACAGGCACTGAAACTGTCATACACTCCAGGATAGTGTTCCTCATTTTCCTTCATGTAGGTCCAGTCCACCCACCTCATGTCACAAACTATAGGCTTCTTGTCCAACAATACTGTATCATAGAAGTCCTGCTGTTCCTTAGTATGGAACCTGTAGTCAACAGCAGTCCTTCTCCTGATAGCATAGGGATCAGACAACCTCCACTGTCTGAGTCATGCATCCTTCCTCAGCTTCATGTTCTCAGCCACAGGATGAGCATCATTGTGGTCTGGAATCTTTGGCTTCAACTTTCTCAAAACATGCTCTTCATCTTCTTCTTCTTCAGCAGCAGTTTCAGGCACTGGGGCCTTGTTCTTCTCAGCAGCAGATATGTTTCTGGTATTCCTCGTTGGTGCAATCTTGGGCTTGGAGGCAGCTTTGGGTGCTTCTTTGGGCTTTGATGATGCAACCCCTGGCCTAATAGCATCACCCATAAGCTTCCGAGCCTTGGGTGCTGGTGCAGCAACCTCTTCTTCCTCTTCCTCAGAGTCTCTCCTCATAGAAGGATTGCCAAGAACTTTGGGAGTAGTTGTTCTGACTCTCTTCTTCTTTTTGTCTTGACCAGCAGCTTCATCTTCTGACTCAATAGCAAACTTCATGGTTTCTCCAGTGGCAACCTTCCTGGGTTTGGAAGTGGGTATCCTTCTTGCACGTGCCTTCTTCTGCACTACTGGCTTAGTGGCTGCAGCTGATCCATATTCTTTCTTGACCACCTTCTTCTTGGAAGTGGCCTCATCCTCTACTGCCACATAGTCTTCATCCTCGGATTCTAAGGTTTTCTTCTTTCTGGTTCTGGTGGCAGCCTTAGGTAAGTTGCTTGGGGTGCTCCTGCTGCCCTCATCAAAGGTACTAGAGGGACTAGTGCCCTCACTCATCTGAACCTGCTACTCTTCCCTGTTCTGGCTGTCACTTTGATCAGACATGTTGCAAACACTGACTGCTGACCCTGTGAATAGATATAGATGAGATAGAGTGGATGAGCATCACAAAATACAAAGGTTTTTGCAAAAGAATGAGTCAAAAACTTAGTTTTAGTTTTCCACAGAAAGCATTTCGGATCAGCCGATTTGCAAACTTGGTGATACCGAAGCAGCTTTTGGAACCTAAACTAGTGAACTCGGTCAGTCCGAGTCACAGTTCGGTGGCACCAACACTGTTAGGGTGTCACAAAGTCCTGAACTCGGTCACACCGATTTGCAATTCTCGGTTAGACCGAGAATCACTTGTGCAATGGCCTTAGCCGAATCGATGGAACCAAGTTCTGCAACTCGGTGGGTCCGAGATGGTTTCGGCGGAAACCTAACCCTAAATTTTCAATTCACTACTAAACTATGGATTGTTTTGACTGGATAGAATCGTTTCAAACCTGGCAAGAATCATGATGAACACAATGTGCTAGGAATCGGACGGGGATAGCACTGTGATTGAATCCATACCCTAGCTTGGCGATGAACTCGGTACGGCGGCAACAGCGGGGGTGAATTCCGTTGACGGTGGCGGAGACCAGCGACAGCAGGCGGCTGGCGATGAGGAGGATGATCCGGAGACCCTGGAGGCAGAGCGAGCTATGCGCGGGCGAAGAGGTTTGGAGAAAGTTTCCAAATTTTTGCCGGTGAGTATATATAGCCCGACCCTGTCGGTGTGACCGAGTGGAACAACTCGGTGGCACCGAGATGCATAACTGTATACACTTACAGCAACTCGGTGTGACCGAAAAGTTCAAATCGGTTGCACCGAGATTGAAAACCTAGATCGACTTAGTGATCTCGGTGTGACCGAAATGGAAGAATCGGTCTGACCGAAACGCACAAAGAAGTTTTGGAAGTTTAAGTCTATGACGAATCGGGGACTCCGAGTGCTCCTCACACAGAGTGGTTCGAATCTGACTTGATCAAATTTTGTGATGTAGCATGAATAGAGTTTGAGACGAGAAAAGCATAGATACCTAGAGAAGGTTCTTAGGCATTCTTGTTCATCCACTTGGCAAAATAAAAAGAAACCAGTCAATCAAAGCAACAAGTGGATGTCCTCGAATGAGTAAAATATGCAACCAACATGCTCACGCAATAAAATGGTAAATGAAGTATGTGGCAAAGCATGCACAACCAATTCTAGCATCTATCAAACAATTGGCGATGACTAGGTCATCTATATATGAGTATATTGACTTAGGAGTCAAATAAGAACATTTGATCATAGGTCATACTCATCGTTTAAGCTCAAGTCGGGTTACCACTTTTACATAATGAATTGATGTGTTCACACCATTAGAGTTGCTTTGACTCAATTTTTTTGAGTTAAGCTCCCCCTAGATGTGATATCCCCCCTTAGAGGGATGAACTAACCTTGGGTTTTGTCGATGATGACTTCATGTAGGTGTTGAAGATGTGGATGCTCAATGTTAATGTAGATCATTTGGAGCAATCCCTTGGAGTGAGTTGCACTTTCAATACCTACACGGGTTAGTCCCACAAGGAACAAACAAGGATATCCATAGACATAGAGTGATGCACACACAAGATGATGTCTATGAAAGCATTAGGTTACCTTGTCCCTTGTCTTACCAACAAGAGGGTTTGTGACTCCTTGAACTAGTGCAAGATGTGGAAGTTTATTGCACTTGTTGTTGCCAAAATGTTATGAGTGAAATATGTTGGCGGAGTCACCCTCAAGAACTCTCTAGTTTTTCAGCTTCGGGATCCACATCGTCTTGATGGGAATCCTTGGAGATGTAGTCATACTTGATGAAGTAGAACTTGATGTAGTCTTGGGAACCCACTTGACCAAGGCCTTAGGAGCTTCTTCAAATGCATCAATCTCCTCTTGAAGCTTGTCCTTGCCTTTTTGCTTGTGGTCTTGTGGTGGAAGATCATCTTGAGCTTGTGTCCTTTTGAAAGAAGTAGGATCATACTTCTCTTGTTGAGGAACAAACTTCATCTTTGGGTATTGATCTTCTTCCCACTCAACTCCATTGGCATTGAACTTTCGTTCAAAACCAACACCTTGGTTCTTCCGGTGCCTTCCTTGCTTGCGTACAATTTCCTCAAATTGCTTACTCCCGGCAAGGCTCTTGTAAACACCTTTCTCTAAAATTCCCTTCAATAAGCTATTTTCTTGCTCAAGTGTAACTTGGCTAAGAGAATCATTAGTGGAATCAAGAGAACTACTAGAAGCAACAACATTGGATTTAGCATGATTACTGTTACTACTAGAGGAAGAATCCTTCTTGTTCTTGTTAATGGACTTGACTTGAGGCATGTAAGTAGATAAGAGTAAACGCTTGGCAATGTAAGAAGAACTTTTCTTATAGGGATCATCATTAATTGCCTTTAAGAACTCATGCTCTTGCTCAAGATTGAGCTTTTCAAAGTGTAACTTATCATGAGTCCTTAAAAGTTCTCGATGATCTTCTAAGATAGTTTCATGAGCTACCTTCAGAGTGTTTAGTTCTTTAGTTAGAAGCTCAATCTTCTCCTTATCATTGTCATTCGTTTTATCTTGATTAGCATGATTAATTGACATTCATCATAGTATTCATCACTAGAGTTGTCAACAAGTAAATCATCATCACCTAGCAAGTCATCTTCATCACTATTGAAATCAACATACTCGGGGTGTGTTACCTTTGGACCTTTAGCCATGAAGCATCTTCCAAGTCCTTCATTTGGTGAATCAAATATGTCGTAGGAGTTGGTTGACACAAGTGCTAGACCAGCAACACCTTCATCTTGAGTATATTCGGAGTCGGAGTGATAGCTTCTCTCGGAGTGATTGTCGGAGTCGGAGCCGGATATCCATTCACCAACATGAGCTTGATGTCTTCGCTTTGTGTAGCTCCTTGATGACTTGTCCTTCCTTTCCGAATTGTTGCTTCTCCAGGATGTTCTTCGTTCATAACGATCATCTCTACTCCTCCTCTCTCTTGGTGGTGATTCTTCTCTTCTACTTCCCCTCTTGGGTGATTCTTCTCTTCTTTTGTGGGTTCCCATACACTCATTGGAATAGTGTCCGGGTCTCCCACAATTGTAGCAATCGCGCTCTCGACTAGAAGATCTTTTGTCATTGTAGGACCTTGACTTGGAGCTTCTTTCTTTGCTTCTACTCTTGTAGAACTTGTTGAAGTTCTTCACCATTAAGCTCAATTCTTCATTGAAGGTTTGTTTCTCACTTGATGATGTGGGGGCTTCACATGAGGCTTTGTAAGCACCACTTGACTTGTTGTGAAGTTCCTCCTTATCCTTGAGTGACATCTCATGAGCAACAATTCTTCCAATGACTTCGGTTGGCTTGAGATCTTTGTAATTGGGCATCATTTGGATCAATGTGCACATGGTATCATATTTTCCGTCCAAAGCTCTTAGGATCTTCTTGATGATGAATTTGTTAGTCATCTCTTCACTTCCTAAGCCCGTAATCTCATTTGTGATAAGAGCAAGCCTAGAGTACATTTCAGCAACACCTTCACCATCCTTCATTTTGAACTTGTCAAGTTGACTTTGAAGCACATCCAACTTGGATTCTTTGACGGAGTCGGTACCTTCATGCATATCAATCAAAGTATCCCAAATTTCCTTTGCATTCTCAAGACGGCTGATTTTGTTGAATTCTTCGGGGCACAATCCGTTGAAGAGGATATAACAAGCTTGAGCGTTGTATTGCAACATCTTCAACTCTTCCGTGCTAGCTTCACGGTTCGGTTCTCTCCCATCAAAGAATTCACCTTGCAAGCCAATACACACAATAGCCCAAACGACGGGGTTATGTCCAAGAATATGCATTTTCATCTTATGCTTCCAACTAGCAAAATTAGTACCATCAAAGTAAGGACCTCTACGGTGATAATTTCCCTCGCTAGACGCCATACTCTCCTAGGTTGTGAAACCAAGGCTATGACCACCAAAAGCTATGGAAATCAAAGCAAATGGAGATCAAAGCTCTGATACCACCTGTAGGATCGAAAGTATGTCTAGAGGGGGGTGATTAGACTACTTGACCAAATAAAAACTTATCCTTTTCCCAATTTTAGTCTTTGGCAGATTTTAGCTATCTTAGCACAAGTCAAGCAATCTTAACACAATTCAAGCAAGCATGCAAAGAGTATATGAGCAGCGGAAAGTAAAGCATGCAACTTGCAAGAATGCAAAGAGAAGGGTTTGCAGAATTCAAACGCAATTTGGAGACACGGTGATTTTTGAGCCGTGGTTCCGATAGGTGGTGCTATTGTATATCCACGTTGATGGAGACTTCAACCCACGAAGGGTAACGGTTGCGCGAGTCCATTGAGGGCTCCACCCACGAAGGGTCCACGAAGAAGCAACCTTGTCTATCCCACCATGGCCGTCGCCCACGAAGGAATTGCATCACTAGCGGTAGATCTTCACAAAGTAGGCGATCTCCTTGCCCTTACAAACTCCTTGGTTTAACTCCACAATCTTGTCGGAGGCTCCCAAGTGACACCTAGCCAATCTAGGAGACACCACTCTCCAAGAAGTAACAAATGGTGTGTTGATGATGAACTCCTTGCTCTTGTGCTTCAAAAGATAGTCTCCCCAACACTCAACTCTCTCTCTCTCTCACGGGATTTGGATTTGGTGGAAAGAAGATTTGAGTGGAAAGCAACTTGGGGAAGGCTAGAGATCAAGATTCATATGGTAGGAATGGAATATCTTGGCCTCAACACATGAGTAGGTGGTTCTCTCTCAGAAACAACAATTTGGAAGTGTAGGTTTGTTCTGATGGCTCTCTTCATGAATGAAGAGGAGGTGGAGGGGTATATATAGCCTCCACACAAAATCTAACCATTACACACAACTTGCCAAACTCGGTGGGACCGAATTGGTAAACTCGGTCAGACCGATTTAGCAAATCTAGTGACCGTTAGGATTTTCGGTGGGACCGACATGCAACTCGGTAGGACCGACATGGTTAGGGTTAGGGCATAACGTAATCCTGGTGAGACCGATTACACAAACTCGGCGAGACCGATTTTGGTCATAAGCTAACCAGAGAGTTGGTCAGGTAAACTCGGTGGGACCGATTCACTAATTTCGGTGAGACCGAAATGTTACGAAAAGGAAACAGGGAGTTTACATTGCAATCTCAGTGGGACCGATCGCTCATCTCAGTGGTACCAAAACGTTACAAAGGGAAACAGAGAGATTACAACCCCATCTCGGTGAGACCGAGATCCCTATAGGTGAGACCGATTTGCCTAGGGTTTGTGGCAGTGGCTATGACATCTGAACTCGGTGGCGCCGAGTAGAAAGAATCGGTGGGGACGAGTTGGACTTTTGGGTTTAGGTCATATGTGGATATGATAAAGTAGTTGAGGGTTTTGGAACATATCACTAAGCACTGTGGAGCAAGAAACTCATTAAGCAACACCTCATCCCTCCTTGATAGTATTGGCTTTTCCTATAGACTCAATGTGATCTTGGATCACTAAAATATAAAATGTAGAGTCTTGAGCTTTTGAACTTGAGCCAATCCTTTTATCCTTAGCATTTTGAGGGATCCACTTTTCTCATCCATGCCATGCCATTTATTGAGCTTTTCTTGAAATATTCATCTTGGAATGCTGTTAGCTCAATGAGCTATATGTTGTTAGGAACTACCAAAACCACCTAGGGATAGTTACATTTTCACACCGCCGCCTCCAGGTCGCCACCGTCACGCACTACCTCATGTCCGTTGACCACTTCTCTCCTCGCCACTCCTCACTGCCAGCCCCGCAAATCTCTGCCTCCACGGCGGGGATTCCCTCCATGGCGTCCATGAGAGGTGGCTGCAGCCGCCATGGTGCTGATCCGGTCCTTGCTGCTGGATCCGGCCCTCTCCACTCCTAATCCCGGTCTGATCCAATGGCGACTGCATGACGTCGGCAACGTCAGGCCCCTTGCGGTTGGGGTCGATTTGAGGTGGCTCCGGTGGAAACATGGACCATGTCACACTGTTACAGGGGCTCCCAAGGCGACATCCAGTTGCTCCGCGCACGGGGATTATTTTCACCTCTGTTTACTGTTGCGTTTATTTTGTAGGCCAAAAACAGGTGAGCGAATCGGGATTCAGCCGTGCGAGATTTTTTGCGATGATGTTGCTCCATGTTCTTTTTGTGATTCAGGTGTTCGTTTTGCACATGTTCATAGTGGGCAACCTCGAGGTCGTCGTCACTTCGAGCGCGGCGAGATCCTCGAGGTCGTCGTCATCACAGACAAGGGCACTGGCAGATCCAATGGCGGCGGATTCGTGAGTACCCACCCAAACAAATCTCTCTTCCCCTCATCATCGACTGATCTTCAGCAGTTAATTTTCTTGCTTAATTTAGTCCCGTTAGTTGATGCTATGCCCTGTTTGATGTTGTTACATTCCAGGAGGCAGAGGCAGCCATTAGGGCATGCTTGAGTCCGTACCCGATGATTGGCGGCCGGAGGGCAACTGCAACCTCGCATGCCTCGGGTCCAGAGGTCAAAGGCACCACAACCAACTGCCTCTTCAGCCATATGCTGGTAATTAATTAGTTCGATTATTTGATTAATGTAAACTTCACTGAAATATATGAATTATTAGTTGTAGTGAGAATTAACCGCGATGCATTTCATAGTTTGATTGTTAGTCGTTGACCATTAGCAAGAATCTGTCAATTAACTTGTATGTAATGGCAGGGTGTCCGTGTTGAACGTAGAAGATGGTTGCCCTTCAAGCATCAACAAATTGGAAATTTCAAGCCCTGATGAGATTACAAGCAGGGCGGAAAGGGAATCAACACCATCACGCCAAAACATTGAAGGTGAATAAGTGAACCACTATTTAAGTAAATAGACGAATCATATTTTGTTAGAACTAACCAGTTGCTGCTAATATAATCCTCTCCAAGAAGATCAGTTTCGGACAATATAATCTGCTATTTACTTTCTAATTTCTATGTATTTAAGCATGTTCAAACTCAGTACAATTGTACAAATGGATATATTTTGATTTGGTGACTTGCTAGAGACGATTGTTCTGGACAGAACCTGGACCTTATGATATCTACCTATATATATGTTTCTGGCCGCATGTCTACTTATTCTCTTAAGGCCACAGTAGGACCGATCGACACTAGATATATCTAATAACTGTATCATGGTTTTCGCAATTTTTTTTAAAAAAAATAACTGTATCATGGGATCACATGCCATTCTTTTTGCTAAAAAATCACCTGGCTTTATTGGAAATGAATTACCAGGACAGTTCTTGTGCACATTATGCTTGGTTAACACCTTTCATTTATCACAAACTGATGGGGAATAAACACTAAGTATGCATATCTTTCTATCCTTCTGATCATAGCCATCTTTGGTGTCAAGTGATATTAAAATTCTGAAACTACACACACATAGTTTAGGGGTTGTTCATACAATAATCTTGATAAGTATGTGTCTGTAAAATCAGCAGCAGTGGTTGTTCCTTTAGGTTGCTAGAAATGCTTTTAGCTACAACATTATTTCTGTCAAAAACATTCCAGCTGCCACATGTGTACTCGTTTCATTGTGTAGTGTATTTCCGAAAATGATAATTCCTACGGTTCAAAGTTTTTGGACAAAGTTTGAAACTCGAAGCACGACTGCCGTAGTATGATGAAGAAATGATGTCGCGCACTGGAGGGTGTTGCCGTCGGCCGTGCGTTAGGCGTTTGTTCTACTGGAAGTCGCTCCCAGGAGGGAGTCCATGGTCTATGCCTCCAGAAGCAAAGAAGGACTCCAACTACATCATTGACGCAGCAGCCGAGCAGAGCATGAAAGCATGTCGTTGATACAAATATTCAGTTGCCACGTCCATTGATACAACAGCGGGGCAGATCATGAATGTCAGAGACACGATGGAGGTGACACTACCTTTCTCGTCTTGGCATCATGCAGATACTGGTAGTTTAGATGTTATTTGCCACACCGCGGAGATCTCATGTTCAAGCCCATCGGCAGTGCAGAATTTTGGTAAGATAATCATGATTTCGGTTCCTGCTTAGTAGCCCTTTTATGGACACATCTGAGAATTGTCTCAGTCCATAGGAAGTACTGCTTTTGATGTTGATGATTACATACTAATTCCTATTAATTCTATGGTGAAGGTCGATGTAAATGATTTTACTTGAGCAGACACTTCTCCTCCCGTCTCATTTACCATCAGTATTGGAATTGGATGTCGTTCCTATTACACAACAAAATGGGCAAGGTGTGTTTCGTAATTTTCATGCTTTATTTTAGACGCTCGAGTTATGATTACTTGATAACACACCTGCATACTGCAGAACAATGGCATGCGTTTGACCACCAAGTAAAGGAGCATTTAGTATTGTTGAGAAAGTACTTAATAGTACTGAAACTGAAATTCAATTGCTAGCCCCCTCCACCAATTTTCTCAACGCTAGCCCACCTCTCGTCTGATTTTTTTCCAAAGAAAGAAAATCCCACCGATTTTCCTCTGCTTTTTTTCTAGCATACCCAAATGGATGATCATGAGAGCCCCACCCAGCCAGATCCATCCCCATACTAATCTTTCCTTGCAAATCTTAACTTTCCTTACCCAGGCCACATATTCCTAAATCACAAACCATTCTGCTGAGTACAGAGGGTTGACATTTGCTCACTACAGTTGATGCTCTTTCTCACCTACATGATCTAGGCAAACTCAAGAAACAAGGATTGTAAGACTGGCTAGAAATTTCTTAGTTAATTCCATGTTATGAACGGTATCCTGTACATATTCTCCACCTACATTTATTATATTCCTTTGATATTTGCATGCATGATATATATTAAATTTTACAGAGGGTTGATTCATTTGCTCACTAGGATTATCCTTTTAATTTACTTGTACATTATGTGCTGCACTAGGATTATATATTTGTTTTGTGCTACAGGTTAGGTTGCGGTTCAGTGTGGCATTCTGGCATACGTTTCGGGGTACTGGAGGAGATCCTTTCGGTGCACCTACAAAGAACTGGCCTTGGGATGATGGCACAAATTCCCTGGCCATGGCTAAGAGAAGAAGTATGGGTATTACCCGATCTTGTGTCTTAGGTCCATGGCTGGAATCAACAAGTTAATTATGCTTCGATTTCTGTTTAGGTGATATCTCAATTCAAGTTCATGAAGAAGCTTGGAGTTGACAGGTGGTGCTTCCATGACAGGGACATCGCCCCTGATGGCAAAACACTCGCGGTATGTGTAACGCCCCGGATTCGATGCGCCAGGTGTCTGCCGTAGTTGCCATGTCATTTGCTTGCGTGTTGCATTTTGCCATGTCATCATCTGCATTTCATATCATGTCGTCATGCGCATTTCATTTTGCATACGTGTTCATCTCATGCATCCGAGCATTTTCCCCGTTGTCCGTTTTGTGATCCGGCACTCCTATGTCCTCCGGCATCCCCCTTTTGCCTCTTGTTGTGAGTGGGTGTTAAACTTTCTCGGAATGGACCGAGGTTTGCCAAGCGGCCTTGGTATAGCACCGGTAGACCGCCTGTCAAGTTTCGTGCCATTTGGAGGTCGTTTGATACTCCAACGGTTAACCGGGTAACCGTAAAGCCCTCTTTTGTTGCAGCCCAACACCCTCTTCAAAGCGGCCAAAAACCCATCTAAGTCTCTTCCATGCTATCGGTCGTTCGATCACGATTGCGTGACCGAAAACCGCTCCTCATTTGGACTCTCCTAGCTCCCTCTACCTATAAAATAGTCCCCTCCCCCGAAATTTTCGTCCAAACCCTAGTCTTCTTCCACCTCTCGCCGCCGGACACGTCCGGACGCAGCCGGACACGTCCGCCGCCGCCGCCTGCGCCAATCAGATCGCT
>NC_041389.1:60870187-60874236 GCF_002162155.2 Triticum dicoccoides | reverse complement strand
GGCGCCATCCCCTGACATCGCCGGAGCGCCTCGCCGCCGTCCCCGCCCAGCTCCGGCGAGCATCTCCAGCTGCGCCTCGAAATCCATGCAGCCTGAGGTTGACCCTGAAAATGCCCAAGTCCCGAAGTTTTTGACATTATCATGCCATGTTCATCGCATCATATCTCCGTGCATACTGCTCCGTTTCGTGCGTGTAATATGTCAAATTGTTCGTCTCAACGAGTACTTCATTTCATTCCATTGCATCATTTTCATTTGAGCTCATATTAATGCCCGAAATTCTGTTGGAAGTGTGCATGTTTATGTTAATCTGCTGAAACTGTTATAACTTGCTCATTTGTCATTTTTGCCATGTTTGATGTGTGCATCCTATGAGGTTGATGTCTACATGTGTTTTGATCTATGCCATGCAATCTTTCCAGTGGTGCCATCCATGTATTTTTGTGAGTTGTGTGCTGAGTGCATCGAGCTTGTTAAGTAGGGTACTTGCTGTTGCTGTTTTGCTAGACAGATCTGTTATTTCGTGATGCCATGTAAACTTGATGCTACAGAGAGATCCATGCATATTTTGAGATACTTCAGTAAGGATGTTGTGAACATATGGTTATGCTCTGTCCTTTCATGCGCCTGGTTGTATTTATAGCTTGCTGTAGCTTGTTGTAATCTTGCTCCAAAGTTGCTTGATGATGTTGCTGTCAGCCTGTTAACATTAAGTTCAATGTTTCCATGATTGTTTGCTAGTGATCCATGCATCCTATCAACTTGCTCTTGCCATGCTTAGCTTGATAAACATGTCTTCTTACTGTTGGTTGCCTTGCCATGCCATGTATTGCTCTGTGGTGAGTGGTTCAAGCTCACCAACATGCCTACTTATTGTTGTTTCTGCCATGTATGAATCTGTAATATAACTTGCCATGTTTACATGGGTGCCATCATATTTTCTGATCCTTTTTGGCTCATGGTCAGTAAGGGACTTTTGATCTATGCAATTAGTAGATTCATGCCATGCCTTTGTTTGCCATGATAAGTTCTTATAACATGTTGTTTGATAGCTCTAAACATTGCAACCTGATGTTATTTCTGCTAAAGTCTGAAACTTATTATTTGCAATCTCTCCATGTCATTTTGAGCATGTTCTAGTGATTTCTGGAGATAGCTCAGTGTTCATGTTTTGTTATGCTTTACCTGTACTTCATGCCCATGCCTTTTGTTATTATGTTGGGGTGCTGTAGCATGTTGTTTTGGTGCTTGCAATATGCCTAGTTGCTGTTATGGACAGATTGTTGTTATGACTTGTATAGTGTGTGTGTGTTGCACTGTTGCTCCGTTTTGAGTGTGCTCATATTTGAAACTTGCTTGATTTTGCATGTAGTTTCATATTATCATGTTGCATCCTTGTTTTGAGGTGTTTGCTTGATGTTTGTATGCATTTTGCATCAATGCCATGTTTAACTTGTTTTGCTCATATCTTCTAGGCCGTAGCTCCGAATCTAATGAACTTTATATGTAACTTGACTAGAATTTCGTGTAGATCATCTTGGTGCATCTTAACTTGCTGTTTAACAACTTGAACATAATGTTTATTCAGTTCTGGACCAATTTCGAAATTTGCATATGAGGACTTACCGGAATTGTTATATGTTGTTTCCGGCCTCATTTAAACTTGCCTTGATGTGTTGTTCTTGTTTGCATCATCTCTTGCCATGAGTAGCTTCATGTAGCCTTGTCATGCGTCATGCTTGTTGTGCATCATGTCTTGCCTATGTGTGGTGTGTTTACCATGTTGTGTGCTTCTTCTCGATAGTTCCCGTTTTGTTGCGATCGTGAGGATGCGTTCGTCTATGTGTGGTTCATCGTCGTGGCTTCATCTTCTTCATGGACTCGTTCTTATTCCTAGCGGGATTTCAGGCAAGATGACCGCTACCCTGGATCTCACTACTATCATTGCTATGCTAGTTGCTTTCGTTCTTTCGCTATGCTGCGTTACCAATCATTTGCTCTTCAAGCCTCCCAAATTGCCATGAACCTCTAACCTTTGACACCATTCCTAGCAAACCGTTGCTTGGCTATGTTACCGCTTTGCTCAGCCCCTCTTATAGCGTTGTTAGTTGTAGGTGAAGTTAAAGATTTCTCCATGGTGGACAGGATTTTGGTTGGGATATCACAATATCTCTTTTATATTATTAATGCATCTATATATTTGGTAAAGGGTGGAAGGCTCGGCCTTATGCCTGGTGTTTTGTTCCACTCTTGCCGCCCTAGTTTCCGTCATACCGGTGTTATGTTCCCGGATTTTGCGTTCCTAACACGGTCGGGTGATTTATGGGACCCCCTTGACAGTTCGCTTTGAATAAAACTCCTCCAGCAAGGCCCAACCTTGGTTTTACCATTTGCCTCACCACCACCTACTTTTTCCTTGGGAGTAATTAACCCAAGGGTCATCTTTATTATAGCCCCCCCGGGCCAGTGCTTGTCTAAGTATTGGTCCGAACTGAGCAGCCTGCGGGGCCACCTCGGGGAAACTCGAAGTCTGGTTTTACTCGTATCTTGACTTATCCGGTGTTGCCCTGAGAACGAGATATGTGCAGCTCCTATCGGGATGTCGGCGCATCGGGCAGCTTTGCTGGTCTTGTTTTACCATTGTCGAAATGTCTTGTAAACCGGGATTCCGAGACTGATCGGGTCTTCCTGGGAGAAGGTATATCCTTCGTTGATCGCGAGAGCTTATCATGGGCCAAGTTGGGACACCCCTGCAGGGTATAAACTTTCGAGAGCCGTGCCCGTGGTTATGTGGCAGATGGGAATTTGTTAATGTCCGGTTGTAGATAACTTGACACCAGATCCGAATTAAAATGCATCAACCGCGTGTGTAGCCGTGATGGTCTCTTCTCGGCGGAGTCCGGGAAGTGAACACGGTCTCTGTGTTATGATTGACGTAAGTAGGAGTCCAGGATCACCTCTTGATCATTACTAGTTGACGACCGTTCCGTTTGCTCTCTTCTCGCTCTCTTTTGCGTATGTTAGCCACCATATATGCTTAGTCGCTGCTGCAACCTCACCACTTTACCCCTTCCTTTCCCATTAAGTTTTGCTAGTCTTGATACCCATGGTAATGGGATTGCTGAGTCCTCGTGGCTCACAGATTACTACAACAACAGTTGCAGGTAGAGGTTATGCGATGATCATGATGCGAGAGCGATGTTTGCTTGTTTTGGAGTTCTTCTTCTGCTTCTTCTCCGATCAGGGGATAGGTTCCAGGTCGGCAGCCTGGGCTAGCAGGGTGGATGTCGTTTGAGTTTTTGTTTGTGTTTCATCCGTAGTCGGATGTTGATCTTATGTGTGAGATGATGTTGTATTTGTGTGGCATTGTATGTCTTATGTATGTATCCCCATCTATTATGTAATGTTGATGTAATGATATCCACCTTGCAAAAGCGTTTCAATATGCGGGTCTATCCTTGGTGGGACCTTCGAGTTCCTTTCTGATAGGGTCGCATATTGGGCGCGACAAGTTGGTATCAGAGCCTCGACCTACCCTTGGAGCCCCCTTGATTGATCGTGTAGTTTAGCCGTTGTTGAGTCTAGAAGAAAACTTTTTTCGGAGTCTAGTTATATCGAAGAGTAGGAATTCTTTTTACTCCTCAGTCCCTTCGTCGCTCTGGTAAGGAATCTTGACGTAGGTGTTTTGAACTACTCCTCTTCCCATTCAAATTTTTTCTTTAGGTTCACGCAGTTGGTTTTCCGATCGTTGTTCCCCAACTCTTTTATCCGGTGCATTTCTCGTCAAGCTGATTCGAACCTCTCTCTCTTTAGGAGATCAATCCTCAGCTCTTTTCGATCGATGTTGTTTCCCTGTCCGAAGTTGCCCTTGTTTTTCCCACCCGCCCACCCTTTTTCGTCTCGGAGTCCGAGTCCGTAATCGAGTATCCATCCTACTCGTGCGAAGTCTTTGCTTTCTTTCCTCAATGTTTTCAACCGTTGCTTTCTCTTCAAGATATTCGTCGGTTTCCCCTTCCTAGTTGCCTTTGTTTTCCCGCCCTCCCACCCCT
>NC_041389.1:60813818-60869984 GCF_002162155.2 Triticum dicoccoides | reverse complement strand
CCTCTTCTTCCCGGAGTTTGAGTCTCTTTCGACCTTCAATTTCATTCATGCGGAGCCTCTTCAGTCTTCCCTCAATTATTTCAACCGGTGAATTCTCTTTTGTTTGACATTCTTCATCTCTTTTCCGGTGGACTCAATACAAATTTTTCGGGTTGATCATATTCTTTTTGCTTGGATCAAGTGTTCTCCTTGCTCGTTTGCCTCTCGCCATTCAATCATTCTGGAGTTCGGAAGACATCTCAGGAGATTCGTCTCTGTTCAAATTAATTCGAGGTTGTCACCTCATTCAAATATTTCAATTGTTCCGGTGCATCATCTATCTGTTCAACATCCATTTGAAACGGTGTTTTTCTTTTAGTGGGCCATAACCCACAGGTCTTTTTCCAGGATCTTACCTGACTCTTCTAATTTCCCCAGAGTTATTCTCAAATTCTTTTCAAAGTGTGACGTAAGAATGGATTCCATCAGTCACTTGCCTTCTCCAAGATTGATTTCAAATCATTTCATTGTTGGCTCAACCTCTTCGCTTGTCATTCTCCCGGAGTATCTCAGTAATTTTGGTGGTGTTTTCCGTCATCATTTGAAGACCAAAGAAGAAGATTTATCTTAAATCTTGTCCGTTCTCCCGGAGATTCGCGGTGCTAGCTCGATGTTATCCTATCAAATTGTTTCAAGTCATGCAAATTCTTTTCACCCATCCGGAGTATTTCAGAAGTTGTTTTCCATTTCATTTCACCGGAGGCCATCATTCCAGCTACCGTTATCCAATTATCCCGGCGCTTCGTTCAAGTGTTCTTTAATCAGCTCAGGATCTCTTCGTTCTTTTGCATCTAAATCCCCTCAAGCATATTTGTTCTCCTAATTCTTCCCAGTGATTTATTCTCTTTCGACAGTCATTTCCGAATTCTAATGGTGCTTCTTTCAGATTCTTTTTCCTTGCTTATCATATTAATTCATTCGTTCTTTTCAATCCTACCGGTGGTTCATGAAGACATTCTCAAGTTTGCGATATGTCACTTCTCAATTCTTTTTCAAGAAGAATAAGTAGTATGCAAAATCCATTGCTTGTCATCAATTTAATTCGGTGAAGGATAAGCATACAATAAATCTTATTCTTATTTCATCCAAGCGTGTAATCCCTTCCTTCAGAGTTTGTTCTTGAGGAATAAATTCTAGTTTCAAGTCTTTTCATCTTTTCTTTTCTGGAGTTCAAATTTCCTGGCCATCTCATCGGAACCTTCATCTAAATCACCGCAAGGCTCATCTAATTCTTTTATCCTTCATTCCTATCTGATCATTTTTTGTCACCGTAGTGCTTCATGGTGGTTCTTCATGATTCAATTCATTCTTCAAGTGTTCATCAAGATTCTTGTTCAAGGAGTTCTAGTATCTTTTATTCTTGCATCTCGAGGTGCCATTAAATCTCTGTATTCTTTTGAAGTGGAGTTTTGCATTTCTTCCTTCTTCTCAGCTATCCAATCATTTCCGCTTGTGGCCGGTTATCACCTTATGATCTTGAGATGTTACCTATAAGTCCACAACAAGCTTATTCTTTCGTTGTTGAATTTTTCTCAACAACTCCGTTCAATCCTTTCTTCTAAAGATGCTTTCGATTTCATTCATGGCACAAGGTGTCGTTTTCTTATCCATTCTTTTCATTCAACTCTTTCAATTCTTTCCGGAGGTTTTTTGTGTCATGTCTTCATCAAGTATCATTCCATCCTCTCAAGCTCGTGTTCTATTCCTCCATGTTTTAGCCGAAGTGCTGCCTAAACCCTTTCAGTCTTATCCGTTTCTTTTCTCATTCTAACCACTCCGGTTAGAACGAGTGATTTCATAGTCTATCTGATTCCGTGAGCTTTTGATCCCCGTAATAATCATCGTTCCTCTTTTCTTCTCGAGTGCTCTCGATTCTTTGCTTCTTCTTTTGAGTTCTTGTTTCACCTCATCCCTTTTCCCTTCCGTCTTGGTCCTAAGATCTCGGGACGAGATCTCTTGTTAGTGCAGGAGTGTTGTAACGCCCCGGATTCGATGCGCCAGGTGTCTGCCAGTTATTCGCCGTAGTTGCCATGTCATTTGCTTGCGTGTTGCATTTTGCCATGTCATCATCTGCATTTCATATCATGTCGTCATGCGCATTTCATTTTGCATACGTGTTCATCTCATGCATCCGAGCATTTTCCCCGTTGTCCGTTTTGTGATCCGGCACTCCTATGTCCTCCGGCGTCGCCCTTTTGCCTCTTGTTGTGAGTGGGTGTTAAACTTTCTCGGAATGGACCGAGGTTTGCCAAGCGGCCTTGGTATAGCACCAGTAGACCGCCTGTCAAGTTTCGTGCCATTTGGAGGTCGTTTGATACTCCAACGGTTAACCGGGTAACCGTAAAGCCCTCTTTTGTTGCAGACCAACACCCCCTTCAAAGCGGCCCAAAACCCATATAAGTCTCTTCCATGCTCTCGGTCGTTCGATCACGATCGTGTGGCCGAAAACCGCTCCTCATTTGGACTCTCCTAGCTCCCTCTACCTATAAAATAGTCCCCTCCCCCGAAATTTTCGTCCAAACCCTAGTCTTCTTCCACCTCTCGCCGCCGGACACGTCCGGACGCAGCCGGACACGTCCGCTGCCGCCGCCCGCGCCAATCAGATCGCGACACCTGTCCTTCCCCGTCCTGCGCGCCGCCGCGGCCCGCCGGGCCCGCCGTGGGCCCGCGCGAGCCCGCGCCCCCGCCGCCGTCTGCCTCCCCGGCCCGCGCCCGAGCGCCGCCGCGCCCGCGGCTCCGCCCGCCGGCGAGCCCGCCGCCGGCGCCGGCGAGCGCCTCCCTCCGGCCGCCAGCCTCGCCTCCGCGCCGCCCTGCGCCGGGGTCCGGCCAGATCTGGTCGCCGGCCGCCGGATCCACCCCATCCGGCGCCCCCCCGTCCATCTCCTCCGCCGGCGCCATCCCCTGACATTGCCGGAGCGCCTCGCCGCCGTCCCCGCCCAGCTCCGGCGAGCATCTCCAGCCGCGCCTCGAAATCCGTGCAGCCTGAGGTTGACCCCGAAAACGCCCAAGTCCCGGAGTTTTTGACATTATCATGCCATGTTCATTGCATCATTACTCCATGCATACTTCTCCATTTCGTGTGTGTAATATGTCAAATTGTTTGTCTCAACGAGTACTTCATTTCATTCCATTGCATCATTTTCATTTGTGCTCATATTAATGCCCGAAATGCTGTTGGAAGAGTGCATGTTGATGTTAATCTGCTGAAACTGTTATAACTTGCTCATTTGTCATTTTTGCCATGTTTGATGTGTGCATCCTATGAGGTTGATGTCTACATGTGTTTTGATCTATGCCATGCCATCTTTCCAGTGGTGTCATCCATGTATTTTTGTGAGTTGTGTGCTGAGTGCATCGAGCTTGTTAAGTAGGGTACTTGTTGTTGCTGTTTTACTAGACAGATCTGTTATTTCGTGATGCCATGTAAACTTGATGCTACAGAGAGATCCATGCATATTTTGAGATACTTAAGTAAGGATGTTTTGAACATATGGTTATGCTCTATCCATTCATGCCCTTGGTTGTATTTATAGATTGTTGCAGCTTGTTGTAATCTTGCTCCAAATTTGCTTGATGATGTTGCTGTCAGCCTGTTAACATTAAGTTCAATGTTTCCATGATTGTTTTCTAGTGATCCGTGCATCCTATCAACTTGATCTTGCCATTCATAGCTTCATAAACATGTCTTCTTACTGTTGGTTGCCTTTCCATGCCATGTATTGCTCTGTGGTGAGTGGTTCAAGCTCACCAACATGCCTACTTATTGTTTTTTCTGCCATGTATGAATCTGTAATATAACTTGCCATGTTTACATGGGTGCCATCATATTTTCTAATCCTTTTTGGCTCATGGTCAATAAGGGACTTTTGATCTATGCAATTAGTAGATTCATGCCATGCCTTTGTTTGCCATGATAAGTTCCTGTAACATGTTTTTTTATAGCTCTAAACATTGCAACCTGATGTTATTTCTGCTAAAGTCTGAAACTGTTATTATTTGCAATTTCTCCATGTTATTTTGAGCATGTTCTAGTGATTTCTGGAGATAGCTCAGTGTTCATGTTTTGTTATGCTTTACCTGTACTTCATGCCCATGCCTTTTGTTATTATGTTGGGGTGCTGTAGCATGTTGTTTTGGTGCTTGCAATATGCCTAGTTGCTGTTATGGACTGTGTTGTTATGACTTGTAGTGTGTGTGTGTGTGTGTTGCACCGTTGCTCCGTTTTGAGTGTGCTTTATATGAAACTTGCTTGATTTTGCATGTAGTTTCATATTATCATGTTGCATCCTTGTTTTGAGGTGTTTGCTTGATGTTTGTATGCATTTTGCATCAATGCCATGTTTAACTTGTTTTGCTCATATCTTCTAGGCCGTAGCTCTGAATCTAATGAACTTTATATGTAACTTGACTAGAATTTCGTGTAGATCATCTTGGTGCATCTTAACTTGCTGTTTAACAACTTGAACATAATGTTTATTCAGTTCTGGACCAATTTCGAAATTTGCATATGAGGACTTACCGGAATTGTTATATGTTGTTTCCGGCCTCATTTAAACTTGCCTTGATGTGTTGTTCTTGTTTGCATCATCTCTTGCCATGAGTAGCTTCATGTAGCCTTGTCATGCGTCATGCTTGTTGTGCATCATGTCTTGCCTATGTGTGGTGTGTTTACCATGTTGTGTGCTTCTTCTCGATAGTTCCCGTTTTGTTGCGATCGTGAGGATGCGTTCTTCTACGTGTGGTTAGTCTTCATGGCTTCATCTTCTTCATGGACTCATTCTTCTTCCTAGCGGGATTTCAGGCAAGATGACCGCTACCCTGGATCTCACTACTATCATTGCTATGCTAGTTGCTTTCGTTCTTTCGCTATGCTGCGTTACCTATCATTTGCTCTTCAAGCCTCCCAAATTGCCATGAACCTCTAACCATTGACACCATTCCTAGAAAACCGTTGCTTGGCTATGTTACCGCTTTGCTCAGCCCCTCTTATAGCGTTGTTAGTTGCAGGTGAAGTTGAAGATTTCTCCATGGTGGACAGGATTTTGGTTGGGATATCACAATATCTCTTTTATATTATTAATGCATCTATATATTTGGTAAAGGGTGGAAGGCTCGGCCTTATTCCTGGTGTTTTGTTCCACTCTTGCCGCCCTAGTTTCCGTCATACCGGTGTTATGTTCCCGGATTTTGCGTTCCTAACACGGTCGGGTGATTTATGGGACCCCCTTGACAGTTCGCTTTGAATAAAACTCCTCCAGCAAGGCCCAACCTTGGTTTTACCATTTGCCTCACCACCACCTACTTTTCCGTTGGGAGTAATTAACCCAAGGGTCATCTTTATTATAGCCCCCCTGGGCCAGTGCTTGTCTAAGTGTTGGTCCGAACTGAGCAGCCTGCGGGGCCACCTCGGGGAAACTCGAAGTCTGGTTTTACTCGTAGCTTGACTTATCCGGTGTTGCCCTGAGAACGAGATATGTGTAGCTCCTACCGGGATGTCGGCGCATCGGGCGGCTTTGCTGGTCTTGTTTTACCATTGTCGAAATGTCTTGTAAACCGGGATTCCGAGACTGATCGGGTCTTCCTGGGAGAAGGTATATCCTTTGTTGATCGCGAGAGCTTATCATGGGCTAAGTTGGGACACCCCTGCAGGGTATAAACTTTCGAGAGCCATGCCCGCGGTTATGTGGCAGGTGGGAATTTGTTAATGTCCGGTTGTAGATAACTTGACACCAGATCCAAATTAAAATGCATCAACCGCGTGTGTAGCCGTGATGGTCTCTTCTCGGCGGAGTCCGGGAAGTGAACACGGTCTCTGTGTTATGATTGACGTAAGTAGGAGTTCAGGATCACCTCTTGATCATTACTAGTTGACGACCGTTCCGTTTGCTCTCTTCTCGCTCTCTTTTGCGTATGTTAGCCACCATATATGCTTAGTCGCTGCTACAACCTCACCACTTTACCCCTTCCTTTCCCATTAAGCTTTGCTAGTCTTGATACCCATGGTAATGGGATTGCCGAGTCCTCGTGGCTCACAGATTACTACAACAACAGTTGCAGGCACAGGTTATGCGATGATCAAGACGCGAGAGCGATGTTTGCTTGTTTTGGAGTTCTTCTTCTGCTTCTTCTCTGATCAGGGGATAGGTTCCAGGTCGGCAGCCTGGGCTAGCAGGGTGGATGTCGTTTGAGTTTTTGTTTGGTGTTTCATCCGTAGTCGGATGTTGATCTTATGTGTGAGATGATGTTGTATTTGTGTGGCATTATATGCCTTCTGTGTGTATCCTCATCTATTATGTAATGTTGATGTAATGATATCCACCTTGCAAAAGCGTTTCAATATGCGGGTCTATCCTTGGTGGGACCTTCGAGTTCCTTTTGGATAGGGTCGCATATTGGGTGTGACAGTATGATTTTATTAGAATGATTCTTGATGTTGCAAGTTGCAACCTCGAGTTAGGGGAATTGAGACGGGTAGTGACCGACATTATAGCAGGTTTATTATGATTTTATTTACAAGGGTAAATGACTATGTTTTCAGCACAAGGAATATGGTTGTTGATGGTTTACGCCCCGGCTGCGCCCACATCGTCCAGACACCAAGTTTAAGACCAAGTTCTAACCCCTGTACCCAATCTACCTCCATGGATCGTGTCTCTCACTAACCAATAGCATAAATTCAACTCAACAGATTGACAAAAGAGATGAACCTAGAGTTTGAGGCTTGGGTAGTGTGGACATTGACCTGATGATGAGTGTTGTATGGTGGTCAAGTGGTGCCACTTCCCCTTGCCACACGCTGCTTAGTGTGCTCTCTATTGGTGTTTTGGCTGCTGCTGCTGCTGTAGGTCAATGTATGTACGTAGCATCTTCTTGCAATGGATTTTGTTTTATGGCTATATACAAACTATTTTGGTATAGATTTGTGATTTTTTTTCTGTCCACTTAACCCAGTATATAGTAGCAGCTTTTGATGTCCTTTCCTTACTGGCGAATGTCAAAATTTATCATGTGTGCAATTTTTTTTGACTATAGTATGAATAGTTGTAACATATTCTCTTTAGCCTTGCAGCTCATAGCATCCGCTTGATTCAGTGAGTTTGATTCAGCTATACAAGTTAGGAATCCAAAGAAGTTGGCACAGAATAGATAAATATGTGTCCACAGATTATTCATAGTAATTTGGTTACTTAAATGCCTAGGATTAGATGCATAATATTGCGTGAGCACGACAGGACAATTTTATAAAGAAAATGATCCGACTTGAAGCCTATATGCCATTTAAGCACTAATTTTTTTTCTAATTTCAGAAACATATAGTTGTTTCCTGCTCTCCAATATGCTTTGTCATCAAATTTGTGTATTTAAATCTGGAACAACAGAACTATGAGAATGCAGATAAATAAGAATTGTTCATGTTTTACCAACAGGGCATGCTATGATTACTGTGGTGGAGACATATTTAAGAATGGTGTTATCACTGAATGCTTTGATGTCTGCCAAGGTAAAATAGCGAAAAAAAACATTTTCTTTTTCCTGCAGGAACAAGCCAGTAGTTATAGGAATTTATCTTTATTTATCGATATATGCAGACAACGATGTTCACGTAGGTAGTTTTTGAATAATTATCTTTCGTGCTTACTGGAAGGTAGAAATATGGTTGATGATACACACCCATTGGCAAAGTTTGAACCAGAGACAGTTACCTAAAACCATTGCTTCACACCGAGCCGACCTACTTCCCAAAAGATTTTCAATTTCAGTTTACTGAATAATTTTTTCTAGCTGAAACTAGAAGAAGGGAGCAAGCGGCAGAAGATTATGATATTGCTGCTATTGGGAGAAAGAAGGAAAAGGTAGTCCATGGTGGGCCACATCCTACATGGCGGATCGACCATGCGCGTCTATGAGCCTCATATGCTCCCCATATTTGGTGTCAATGTGAGAGTTTGCGGATAGCCTAGACTGGGGATGATATAAGGGGTCGGGTTGGGTTACCATTTTCCTTCTCTCTCCTGTGCGGTCAATGATCGGGCGTGTCCGTAGATTTGAGGGGACCAGCTGGATGTGCTCTAAGATTATTGTGTTTAATAATATGATGTGTGTTAGCCGACTGCCGAAAAAAGATGTGAGTTAGCTTAGACAACATTGTTCTCGGTAATATTAACTCAGTGAGTAGTACCTTATCTTTTTTTTCAAAGGCCCGTGGCAACGCACGGGCGTTTTACTAGTATTGCATAAGATGCAAGTGCCATGTAATTGCTTTACTTTATCGCTATGGGATAGCAATAGTTGCAAAAGCAATAGCTGGTGAGACGACCATGTGACGACACGTTGATAAAAGATCAAGATGATGGAGATCATGGTGTCATGTCGGTAACAATGGAGATCATGATAGTACTTTGGAGATGGACATCAAAAGCACAAGATGATGATGGCCATATCATGTCACATATTTTGATTGCATGTGATGTTTATCTTTTATACATCTTATTTTGCTTACTTCGGCGGTAGCTTTATAAGATGATCTCTCACTAAATTTCAAAGTATAAGTGTTCTCCTGAGTATGCACCGTTGCGACAGTTCGTCGTGCCGAGACACCACGTGATGATCGGGTGTGATAAGCTCTACGTTCACATACAACAGGTGCAAGCCAGTTTTGCACACGTAGAAGACTCGGGTTAAACTTGACAGGCCTAGCATATGCAGATATGGCCTCAGAACATTGGAGACCGAAAGGTCAAGCATGAATCATATAGTAGATATGATCAACATAGCGATGTTCACCATTGAAAACTACTCCATCTCACGTGATGATCGAACATGGTTTAGTTGATTTGGACCACGTGATCATTTAGATGACTAGAGGGATGTCTATCTAAGTGGGAGTTCTTAAGTAATATGATTAATTTAACTTTAATTTATCATGAACTTAGTCCTGGTAGTATTAGCATATCTATGTTGTAGATCAATAGCTCGCGATGTAGCTCCCCGTTTATTTTTTATATGTTCCTAGAGAAATATAAGTTGAAAGATGATAGTAGCAATGATGTGGACTTGGTCCGTGATCTGAGGATTTTCCTCATTGCTGCACAAAAGAATTATGTCCTTGATGCACCGCTAGGTGATAGACCTACTACAGGAGCAGATGCAGATGTTATGAATGTTTTGACAAAAGCTCGGTATGATGACTACTTGATAGTTTAGTGCACCATGCTTTACGGCTTAGAACCGGGACTTCAAAAACGTTTTGAATGCCATGGAGCATATAAGATGTTCCAAGAGTTGAAATTGGTATTTCATACTCATGCCCATATCAAGAGGTATGCGACCTCTGATAGTACTTTGCCTACAAGATGGAGGAGAATAGCTCAACCAGTGAGCATGTACTCAGATTGTCTGGGTACTACAATTACTTGAATCAAGTGGGAGTTAATCTTCCAGATAAGATAGTAATTGAAAAAGTTCTCTAGTCCGTTCTCCAAGTTACTAGAACTTCGTGATGAACTATAATATGCAAGGGATGACGAAAGTAATTCCCAAGGTCTTCGCAATGCTGAAATCGACGAAGGTAGAAATCAAGAAATAACATCAAGTGTTGATGGTTAACAAGATCACTAGTTTCAAGAAGAGGGCAAAGGGATAGAAGGGGAACTTCAAGAAGAACGGCAAGCAAGTTGCTGCTCAAGTGAAGAAGCCCAAGTCTGGACCTAAGCCTGAGACTGAGTGCTTCTACTGCAATGGAAATGGTCACTGGAAGTGGAACTACCTTAGATACTTGGCGGATAAGAAGGATGGCAAAGTGAACAAAGGTATATTTGATATACATGTTATTTATATGTACTTTACTAGTGTTTATAGCAACCCCTCAGCATTTGATACTGGTTCAGTTGCTAAGAGTAGTAACTCGAAACGGGAGTTGCAGAATGAACAAAAACTAGTTAAGGGTGAAGTGATGATGTGTGTTAGAAGTAGTTCCAAGATTGATATGATCATCATCGCACACTCCCTATACTTTCGGGATCAGTGTCGAACCTAAATAAATATTATTTGGTGTTTGGGTTGAGCATGAATATGATTTGATCATGTTTATTGCAATACATATATTCATTTAAGTCAGAGAATAATTGTTGTTCTATTTACATGAATAAAACCTTCTATGGTCATACACCCAATGAAAATGGTTTGTTGGATCTCGATCGTAGTGATACACATATTCATAAAATTGAAGCCAAAAGATGCAAAGTTTATAATGATAGTGCAACTTATTTGTGGCACTGCCATTTAGGTCATATTGGTGTAAAGCGCATGAAGAAACTCCATACTGATGGGCTTTTGGAATCACCTGATTATGATTCACTTGATGCTTGTGAACCATGTCTCATGGGCAAGATGACTAAAACTCCGTTCTCTGGAACAATGGAGTGAGCAACAGACTTAATGGAAATAATACATACTGATGTATATATGCAGTCCGATGAGTGTTGATGCTCACGGCAGGTACCGTTATTTTTTGACCTTCACAGATGATTTGAGCAGATATGGGTATATCTACTTGACGAAACATAAGTCTGAAACATTTGAAAAGTTCAAAGAATTTTAGAGTGAAGTGGAAAATCATCGTAACAAGAAAATAAAGTTTCTACGATCTGATCATGGAGGAGAATATTTGAGTTACGAGTTTGGTCTTCATTTGAAACAATGAAGTAGTTTCGCAACTCACGCCACCTGGAACACCACAGCATAATGGTGTGTCCGAACGTCGTAACCGCACTTTATTAGATATGGTGCGATCTATGCTATCTCTTACCGATTTACCACTATAGTTTTGGGGTTATGCATTAGAGACAGCTGCATTCACGTTAAATAGGGCACCATCTAAATCTGTTGAGACGACACCATATGAATTGTGGTTTGGCAAGAAACCTAAACTGTCATTTCTTAAAGTTTGGGGCTGCAATGCTTATGTGAAAAAAATTCAGCCTGATAAGCTCAAACCCAAATCGGAGAAGTGCGTCTTCATAGGATACCCAAAGGAGACTTTTGGGTACACCTTCTATCACATATCCGAAGGCAAGATATTCGTTGCTAAAAATGGATCCTTTCTAGAGAAGGAATTTCTCTCGAAAGAAGTGAGTGGGAGGAAAGTAGAACTTGATGAGCTAATTGTACCTTCTCCCGAATTGGACAGTAGTTCATCACAGAAATCAGTTCCGGTGATGCCTACACCAATTAGTGAGGAAGTTAATGATGATGATCATGAAACTTCAGATCAAGTTACTACCGAACCTCGTAGGTCAACCGGAGTACGTTCCGACCAGAGTGGTACAGTAATCCGGTTCTGGAGGTCATGTTACTAGACCATGACGAACCTACGAACTATGAGGAAGCGACGATGAGCCTAGATTCTGTGAAATGGTTTAAGGCCATGAAATCTGAGATAGGATCCATGTATAAAAACAAAGTATGGACTTTGGTGGAATTGCCCGATGATCGGCAAGCCATTGAGAATAAATGGATCTTCTAGAGGAAGACGGACGCTGATGGTAGTGTTACTATCTACAAAGCTCGACTTGTCGCGAAAGGTTTTTGACAAGTTCAAGGTGTTGACTACGATGAGATTTTCTCACTCGTAGCGATGCTTAAGTCTGTCCGAATCATGTTAGCAATTGCCACATTTTATGAAATCTGGCAAATGGATAACAAACCTGCATTCCTTAATGGATTTATTAAAGAAGAGTTTTATATGATGCAACCAGAATGTTTTGTCAATCCTAAAGGTGCTAACAAAATGTGCAAGCTCCAGCGATCCATCTATGGACTGGTGCAAGCATCTCGGAGTTGGAATATATGCTTTGATAAGTTGATCAAAGCATATAGTTTTATACAGACTTGCGGTGAAGCCTGTATTTACAAGAAAGTGAGTGGGAGCACTACAACCTTTCTGATAAGTATATGTGTGTGACATATTGTCAATCGTAAATGATGTAGAATTTTCTAGAAAGCATAAAGGAGTGTTTGAAAGGAGTTTTTCAAAGAAAGACCTCGGTGAAGCTTCTTACATATTGAGCATCAAGATCTATAGAGATAGATCAAGACGCTTGATAAATTATTTCAATGAGTACATACCTTGAAAAGTTTTTGAAGTAGTTCAAAATGGAACAGTCAAAGAAAGAGTTCTTGCATGTGTTGCAAGGTGTGAAGTTGAGTAAGACTTAAAGCCTGACCACAGCAAAAAATCACTAGTAGAAAACAGGGCCTTGGTTTGAGCCTGGCCAGCCCATTAGTCCCGGCTCATTCACGAACTAGGACCCATGGGGGGCATTCGTCCCGGCTCGTGAGCCCAGGGGGCGGCCAGGGCCTCGTGGGCATTGGTCCCGGTTCGTCTGGACCTATTTGTCTCGGTTCTAGGCATGAACCGGGACCTATGGTCCTCGCTCCTGGCCCACAGCCATTGGTCTCGGTTCATGGCTTGAACCGGGACAGAAGGTGGAGCTTTAGTCCTGGTTGCTGCCACGAACCGGGACAAATGAGTTGCCTATATATACGTCACCGCCGCAGCAGAGCACTCCACAGTGCTCTGTTTTTTCTCGCCGGTGAGGGGAGGGCATTTGGGTGCTCTATCTCACCTCCTATGCACATGAGGTATTCGATGAAATGCCCGAGAAAACACTAGTTAAGCTTTCTCCTCTTGAAGCTCGACCTCCCAGCTCCATTTTTCCCGAGATTTGTCTAGGTTTAGCGGTCCGTCATGCCCCGTCCCCGTCTTCACCGCCATCGATCGCCCGCGCCGATCTCGTTGCCGGCACCACCGTGGTGAGCCTCTTGTTCTTATCTTCTTTCTGAAAGAAAAAAATTCTTACTTTAGATAGATACTTGTCTAATTTTCTTACTTTTGACACACATAATTATATATAATGCACGCAGATGAACCAACAATGGATGTACGGTGATAGACACACCTCCGAGTACATTAAGGGCGTGCATAATTTTCTCGAAGTGGCTGAGGCAAACAAGCAGAATGGTTTTATGTGATGTCCATGCCCTAGCTGTGGGAATACGAGGTCTTACTCTGACTCGAAAACCCTTCACACCCACCTGCTTTATAAGGGTTTCATGCCACACTATAATGTTTGGACCAAGCACGGAGAAATAGGGGTTATGATGGAAGACAATGAAGAAGAAGAGGACGATGACAACTATGTGCCCCCTGAATACGGTGATGCTGTAATGGGGGAAGCTGCTGAAGATCAAGAGGAACCAGACGATGTGGCCGATGATGATGATCTCCGCCGGGTCATTATCGATGCAAGGACACAATGTGAAAGTCAAAAGGAGAAGCTGAAGTTCGATCGCATGTTAGAGGATGACAAAAAAGGGTTGTACCCCAATTGCGAAGATGGCAACACAAAGCTCGGTACCATACTGGAATTGCTGCCGTGGAAGGCAAAGAATGTTGTGCCTGATAAAGGATTTGAGAAGCTACTGAAAATATAGAAGAAGAAGCTTCCAAAGGATAACGAATTGCCCGACAGTACGTACGCAACAAAGAAGGTCGTATGCCCTCTAGGATTGGAGGTGCAGAAGATACATGCATGCCCTAATGACTGCATCCTCTACCACGGTGCATACAAGGATTCGAACGCATGCCCGGTATGCGGTGAATTGTGGTATAGGATCAGACGAGATGACCCTGCTGATGTTGACGGTGCGCCCCGTAGGAAAAGGGTTCATGCGAAGGTGATGTGGTATGCTCCTATAATACCACAGTTGAAACGACTGTTCAGAAACAAAGAGCATGCCAAGTCGATGCGATGGCACAGTGAGGACCGTAAGAAAGACGGGAAGTTGAGAGAACCCGTTGATGGGTCGCAGTGGACAAAAATCGAGAGAAAGTACTGGGCTGAGTTTGCAGGTGACCCAAGGAACGTATGGTTTGGTTTAAGCGCGGATGGCATTAATCCTTTCGAGGAGCAGAGGAGCAATCACAGCACCTGGCCCGTGACTCTATGTATGTATAACCTTCCTCCTTGGATGTGGATGAAGCGAAGTTCATTATGATGCCAATTCTCATCCAAGGCCCTAAGCAACCCGGCAGCGACATTGATGTGTACCTAAGGCCATTAGTTTAAGAACTTTTACAGTTGTGGAATGGAAACGGTGTACGTGCGTGGGATGAGCACAAACAGGAGGAATTTAACCTGCATCCGTTGCTGTTTGTAACCATCAACTATTGGCCCACTCTCAGTAACCTTTCAGGACAGACAAACAGGCATACCACACATGCACGCACTGTTTAGCTGACATCGAAAGTATATACTTGGACAAATGCAGGAAGAATGTGTACCTGGGCCATCGTCGATTTCTTCCGACCAACCATCAATGTCGAAAGAAAGGCAAGCATTTCAAAGGCGAGGCAGATCACCGGAAGAAGCCCGCCATGCATACCGATGATCACGTACTTGCTATGGTCAATGATTTACACATAATCTTTGGAAAGGGTCCCGGCGGACTAGCTATTCTGAATGACGCTGAGGGACACGCACCCATGTGGAAGAAGAAATCTATATTTTGGGACCTACCCTACTGGAAAGGCCTAGAGGTCCGCTCTTCAATCGACGTGATGCACGTGACGAAGAACCTTTATGTGAACTTGCTAGGCTTCTTGGGCGTGTATGGGAAGACAAAAGATACACCTGAGGCACGGGAGGACCTGCAACGTTTGCACGAAAAAGACGGCATGCCTCCAAAGCAGTATGAAGGTCCTGCCAGCTATGCTCTTACCAAAGAAGAGAAGGAAATCTTATTTGAATGCCTACTCAGTATGAAGGTCCCGACTGGCTGCTCGTCGAATATAAAGGGAATAATAAATATCCCAGAGAAAAAGTTCCAGAACCTTAAGTCTCATGACTGCCATGTGATTATGATGCAACTACTTTCGGTTGCATTGAGGGGGCTTCTACTGGAAAACGTCCGATTAGCCATTGTGAAGCTATGTGCATTCCTCAATGCAATCTCTCAGAAGGTGATCGATCCAGAAATCATACCAAGGCCAAGGAGTGATGTGGCGCAATGTCTTGTCAGTTTCGAGCTGGTGTTTCCACCATCCTTCTTCAATATCATGACGCACGTCCTAGTTCATCTAGTCGACGAGATTGTCATTCTAGGCCCCGTATTTCTGCACAATATGTTACCCTTTGAGAGGTTCATGGGAGTCCTAAAGAAATATGTCCGTAACCGTGCTAGGCCAGAAGGAAGCATCTCCATGGGCCATCAAACAGAGGATGTCATTGGGTGTTGTGTTGACTTCATTCCTGGCCTTAAGAAGATAGGTCTCCCTAAATCGCAGTATGAGGGGAGACTGACTGGAAAGGGCACACTTGGAGGGGACTCAATAATATGCAGGGACGGGCATTCTTGGTCTCAAGCACACTACACAGTTCTACAGAACTCTACCTTGGTGACCCCGTATGTCGATGAACACAAGAACAGTCTGCGCTCCAAACACCCGGAGTAGTGTGACGACTGGATTACATGTGAACACATCAGGACTTTCAGCAGTTGGTTGGAAACACGTCTCAGAGGTGACAACACTGTTTTTGATGAGCTATACTCATTGTCCAGGAGACCATCTTCGACTGTATTGACTTACAAAGGATACGAGATAAATGGGAATACATTTTACACAATCGCACAAGATCAAAAGAGCACCAACCAAAACAGCGGTGTCCTCTTTGATGCAACAACCAAGAGGGGAAATGACACATATTATGGTTACATAGTGGACATATGGGAACATGACTACGGACATGATTTTAAAGTCCCTTTGTTTAAGTGCAAATGGGTCAATCAGTCAGGAGGCGGGGTACAGGTAGACCCACAGTATAGAATGACAACAGTGGATCTGAACAATCTTGGGTACACTGATGAACCGTTCGTCCTAGCCAATGATGTGGCACAGGTTATCTATGTGAAGGACATGTCTACCAAACCGAGAAAAAGAAAAGATAAGGAAGCGAATACATCATACGATGAGCCAAAGCGCCACATAGTTCTTTCAGGAAAAGGGGACATCATGGGAGTGGAGGGTAAGACAGACATGTCTGAAGATTATGAAAAGTTTCACGAAATTCCTCCCTTCAAAGTCAAGGCTGACCCAAGCATCCTGATAAACGATGAAGATTATCCATGGTTACGGTGCAATAAGCAAAGGACACAAGCGAAGAAAAAGTGAAGACTTTCTCTCCACAACTATTATGATGATACCATGCCAACTTTCAACCTTTTCGTAGTTCATTTGAAAATGCCTGTTGTAACAGACGAGTTTCCGTATGAAACCCTGAAAATTGATGACGTGACTTTGAATATTGCATTTTGAACACACAAGAAGTACGGAGTTGTAATAAGTTATTAAAAATTAAAGAGAGGCGCAATGCTCACCTGCATGTTGCTTAGCTTCATGCCTTAGAACCGGTACCAAATGAAATGCCTTTGTAACGGCCTTAGAACTGGTACTAAAGGAATCAACTAAAAAGCATGTATAAACCTCTAGTATTATTGAAACTAAAATTATATAGAACTTATGCAACTAAAATTATCAAAGTATTTTCTGTTCAAAATTTTAAAAGCAAAAAGGATTTTTCATAAAATAAATACAAAAAGCAAAAAATAAAATAAAATAAATAATTATAAACAAAATAAACTTTATAAATAAGTATAAAACAAAACAAAATAAAATAAAATAAATAAGTAGAAACAAAATAAAATAAAATAAAATAAACTTTTATAAAATAAATAATTAGAAACAAAATAAAACAAAATAAAGTAAAATAAAATAAAATAAATAAACCTTAATAAAATAAATAAAAATAGCAACAGTAAGTACTTTGTTGTAAGTAGAAACAAAATAAAAAATAAAGCAACAAAGAAAACAAAAAAACTGGAAAAAATAAATAATGCCACCTGCTGGGCCACCACGGCCTTAATACGACTAGAAACCCAGCTACTTGGGCCAGGATTCAGCCCTGCAGAAGGCCCAGCAGGCCCATGGGGAAAGCTGTGTCAGATTAGGCCCATAAGCCTGCAGTTCAGAGGAGTTCGAGAGAGAGGAGGCAACGGAGCTTATAAACAAGTGTTCGACGCTCTAAACTAGCGAGGTGGGACTAAACTCCCACCACCACGCCGCTGTACAAGGCCATTGGTCCCGGTTGGTGGCACGAACCGGGACCAATGCCCACCTTTGGTACCACGTGGTGCCACCAACCGCGACCGATGCCCACCTTTAGTCCCGGTTGGTGCCGCCAACCGGGACCAAAGGCCTCTGCTCCCCGCCCTTTGGGCTGCTAAAAAGAGACCTTTGGTCTTGGTTGGTGGCACCAACCGGGTCTAAAGTGCAACATTGGTCCCGGTTGTTGTCACGAACCGGGACCAATGCTTTGTCTATATAAGCAGCACTCATGAAAATTTTCATTCAGTTCGTCTTCCCTGCCCCGACGATGCCGCCAGTCTGCCCCTCTGCCTCGCCGTCGCTGTAGCGACCAGACCTCAAACAGTCTGATCTCTGTGCTCAGTGTCATCCCTGGATCAGTAATTCTGACACCACACAGTACTTGGAGGATTTATAATAGAGTAGCAATCACACACTTATTACATCGAATGTCTCAAAAGAGAACTTATTTAAATAAATATGGCTTAAGGCCATCTAAAATGATAACAGCGGAAGGCTTGGAAGATAAGCGAGTCCATCAACTCCAACGGTATCACTGAGTATAGAACCACGACCTAAAAGCACCTTACTCGTCGTCTGAAAAGTCTGCAACATGAAATGTTGCAGCCCGAAAACGGGTCAGCACATGGAATATGCTGGCAATGTAACACATAGAGAATAACAATGGAGATAGGCTATACTACATGCATATGTGGCTGGTGGTAAAGCTCTATGGTTACAGTTTTGCATAAAGCCAATTTTTCCCTACTGCAAAGGAATAAATTCATTTAACTATCATGGTGGTTGTTAAACATTGAGAATGGTTGACAACATTCTCAATCCCAATTAAAAAGTACTCATTAAAAACCCAACAATATTGATTATAGTAACATGATGAGATTCACATGATATCCAGGTACTAGATACTCAAGATGTCCATAACCGGGGACACGGCTAACAATGATTAGTTTATACACTCTGCAGAGGTTTGCGCACTTTTCCCCACATGACTCGATCGCCTCCGCTGATTTCTCGCACTACATGATGTTTGAGAAACGGATGACCGATACATAGTCTTTCAGAAGCACTTGCACCTTACAAGAGGGGTAGACCGTACCAACCTACATCCCCTACATCTGCTAGTCCACCCCGTAAGAGTTCGCACAACTTAGTCAACTATGCTAGAGCCCATAATAGCCCATAATAGCATGTGGCTGCACACGGAAGTTTCTAGTTTGAATAATCTCATGATCCCTTTGAGCCTGGGTGGCGGTCCGAAGAAATACAGGCAAGTCCTGCTAGAAAACAGGTGCCTCAATCCACCCAGATGTGTATTGAAGTTACCACCTTAAATAAACCATTACTTAACAATCTCACATCTGTCATGGATATTAACTCACCCAATCCACGTCTTCTAGCATAGCATGGCATAATAAGCAAACGTAGAAGTAACTCCCAAAGGTTTGATAATAAAACAGGTAATAGGTACTACCTCATCTACTTCCCATCCCAAAATTTGATTAGATCCTAATCATGCAATGTTTGAGGATAGATCTAATGCATAAAAACTGGGTAGTACAAAGGTATGATCAAGTGCTACTTGCCTTGCTGATGATCCGCGAGACCTAGAGACTCGAAGTAACAGGCGGCGCACTCCGGATATTCTATCGCAGAAAAACAAATGAGCATACAATAAGTACTCATCTAATGCACAGGTAAAACTCGAATAAAAGATCCAACCAGAATGTTCAACTTAAGAACTCCGGTTTGCAAAAGAATCAGCTTCGTTTTACTAATCTAGATCTAAGTCAAATTTTACAGAAGCAAAAACTTGTTTAAGTAGATTATTCGGAAAGAGGGTTTCGAGACGAAACTCCAGGCGCTTGAATCGCCTGATTCCAATAATCGAGCGAAAAGTTATACTAAAACGAAAATTGGATCAGAAATCGCGATAAGAAAATAACCGCGGAAAATCCGACGAAAAAGAAAAACGACGAACGAATTAATCGTTAATTAACCTAATCTGAAAATAATTAAAATAATAAAATAATAATAATAAAATATTTGAAAATAAAACGGACGAAAATAATTTTTTTTTTAAAAAATATTTTTGGCACGAATTTCGAGGCGGTGGCGAACCTCGGGCGGCGTGCAACTCCGGCGGCGGCGGCTGGCTAGGGTTAGGGCACGGGGTGGGCTCGGGTGGGCTGTGCGCTCGGGGCAGCGCTATATAAAGGCGCCCCCGGGCGGAGTCCCGCTCGGGCACGGCCCGTACGTCGGTTCGCGTTTTTTTAAATAATTCCGCGTAGAAGAAAAATAAAAAGAAATACTAAACGGACTCCAAAAGTCCCGAAATAAATTTTTCCCGGCTTCTAAAATCAAGCCGGACTAGATGAACATTTATTTGGGGCCTAAATGCAATTTTGAAAAACGAGCATGTTTCCTAAATTCAAATAAAAAGCGAAAAACTCCAAAATAAATCTTATTTGATTTTTTATTAAATCTTCATTATTTCTTTATCTTGGTAAAGTCATTTTATTCCCTCTCTGAATATTTGGTAGTAGAAATAATTGAAGATAAAATAAATAAAATCAATGATCCTATTTTCAAAATTTTAGAAAAACCCAAATATGAAAATAACGAAATCCCCAACTCTCTCCGTGGGTCCTTGAGTTGCGTAGAATTTCTAGGATCGAGCCAATAATGCAACAAAATATGATATGCAATGATGATCTATGTATAACATTCCAAATTGAAAATTTGGGATGTTACAAACCTACCCCCCTTAAGATGAATCTCGCCCTCGAGATTCGGGTTGGCTAGCAAATAGGTGAGGGTGGTCCTTGAGCAGATCTTCCTCTCGCTCCCAGGTGGCTTCCTCTTCAGTGTGGTGACTCCACGGAACTTTGCCAAACTTGATGACCTTGCTGCGGGTAACTCTGCTGGCATAATCCAAAATCTTAACAGGTTTCTCTTCATAGGTCAGATCTTCTTTCAGCTGAATCGTTTCCAATAGCACCGTATCTCTCAGTGGTATATCAGCCATCTCTTCGTGATACTTCTTCAACTGTGAAACATGGAACACATCATGAACACCTGACAATCCCTCAGGTAATTCCAACTTGTATGCTACTTCTCCCATGCGTTCCAAAACCTTGTATGGCCCCACAAAACGTGGCGCTAACTTTCCTTTAACTCCAAAACGCTTAACTCCCCGAAGTGGAGATACTCGAAGATAAACTCTGTCTCCGACTTTGTATTCTGTCTCCTTGCGTTTCGAATCTACATAGCTCTTCTGCCTTGACTGAGCTACCTTGAGCCTGTCGCGAATCAACTTTACTTTCTGTTCAGACTCCTTAATCAAATCTGGTCCAAACAACTGACGGTCCCCAACCTCATCCCACAACAACGGGGTTCTGCACCTCCTTCCGTACAAAGCTTCGAAAGGGGCCATCTTCAAGCTGGATTGATAACTATTGTTGTATGAAAACTCCGCGTATGGCAAGTTGTCATCCCAAGTTGATCCATAATCCAAAACACAAGCTCTAAGCATATCCTCCAAAATCTGATTGACTCTCTTGGTCTGTCCATCTGTCTGTGGGTGGAAAGTTGTGCTAAACTCCAGCGTGGTTCCCAATGTTTCGTGCAACTGCTTCCAGAACTTTGAGGTGAATTGGGTTCCTCTATCTGATACGATACTCCTCGGAACTCCATGCAAACATACAATCCTCGTCAGGTATATCTTAGTCAATTTGGCACTGCTGTAGGTAGTCTTTACTGGGATGAAATGAGCTACCTTCGTCAAACGATCAACTACAACCCAAATCGAGTCATAGCCTGAACGAGTCCTGGGCAATCCCATTACGAAATCCATGCCTAGTTTGTCCCACTTCCATTCGGGTATAGGCAATGGCTGCAACAATCCAGCTGGCTTCTGATGTTCTGCCTTCACCCTCTGACATACATCACAAACTGCTACATACTCTGCGATATCCTTCTTCATTCCGGTCCACCAGAATGTTTCCTTCAAATCCAAGTACATCTTGGTATTCTCGGGGTGGATCGAATATGGTGAATCATGTGCCTCTTGCAGAATCAACTTCCTGATCTCCGGGTCATTGGGCACATAAACACGGTCCTCAAATTGTAGGGTATCGTACTCATCCTCACGAAATCCCTTAGCCTTCCCCTTTGCTCATCTGTTCCTTAATAGTGGCAACTTCCGTATCTGCCTTTTGAGCTTCTCTGATTTTATCCATCAACGTAGACTGAATCTCCAATGCTGCTACATAGCCTCTCGGAACTATTTCCAAACATAGCTCTCGAAGGTCCTCGGCTAACTCCTTGGGTATCTCTCCCGTCATTAGAGTATTGACATGGCTCTTGCGGCTCAACGCGTCTGCTACAACGTTAGCCTTCCCGGGGTGATAATGCAATCTCATATCATAATCCTTAATAAGTTCCAACCATCTCCTCTGCCTGAGATTTAACTCCTTCTGCGTGAAGATGTACTTCAAACTCTTGTGATCCGTGTACACCTCACAATGATTTCCAATGAGAAAATGTCTCCACGTTTTCAGTGCATGCACTACGGCTGCTAACTCCAAATCATGAGTAGCATAATTCAACTCATGGGGCTTAAGCTGTCGTGAAGCATACGAAACAACTCTTCCCTCCTGCATAAGCACTGCTCCAAGTCCTCGTCGTGAAGCGTCGCAATACACTTCATAATCCTTAGTCTGATCTGGCAGAATCAACACTGGTGAGGTAACCAAACGTTCTTTCAATTCTTGGAAACTAGCCTCACACTCCTTAGTCCAAATGAACTTAGTATCCTTCTTCAACAATTCTGTCATAGGCTTGGCGATCTTCGAGAAATTTTCAATGAATCTCCGGTAGTATCCTGCGAGTCCAAGGAAACTCCTAATCTCTCCCAATGTGGTTGGTGCTTCCCAGTTTGTCATAGTGACTACTTTAGTGGGGTCTATTGCGATACCTTCTCTGGATATAACATGTCCGAGAAATCCAACTTCCTTCAACCAAAACTCACACTTGCTAAACTTGGCGTATAGCTGATGTTCCCTGAGCTTCTCGAGTACTAATCGCAAGTGCTCCTTGTGTTCCTCTTCATTCTTCGAGTAAACCAAAATATCATCAATGAACACCACGACGAACTTATCCAAAAACTCCATAAACACCTTGTTCATCATGTTCATAAAATAGGCTGGGGCGTTAGTTAGATCAAATGACATAATGGTATACTCATACAGCCCATACCTGGTGGTAAAAGCCATCTTCGGTATATCTTGCTCCCGAATCTTCAACTGATGGTACCCTGATCGCAAATCAATCTTGGAAAACACCTTAGCTCCTTGCAACCGATCAAACAGATCATTGATCATTGGTAGTGGGTACTTGTTCTTGATTGTTACTTCATTCAATCCGCGATAATCAACAACCATTCTTAACGATCCATCCTTCTTCTCCACTAGAAGTACTGGCGATCCCCAAGGCGAAGAACTTGGGTGAATAAAACCTTTGTCCAACAACTCCTTAATATGCTTCTTGATTTCCTCCAAATCCTGGGCTGGCATCCTGTACGGTCTCTTGGATATAGGCCCAGTGCCTGGCAGTAGCTCAATTAAAAACTCAATGTCTATATCTGGTGGCATGCCTGGCAACTCTTCTAGAAATACATCGGGGAAATCCTTTACCACTGGTACTTCCTCCTGCACAACTCCTGATAAGGAATTTACATGTGCTCTTCTCGGCTCATGCCGTGATACATACTTAATTCTTCTTCCTTCAGGGGTGGTAAGCAAAATTGTCTTACTAGCACAATCAATATTCCCTCCATACTTTGATAACCAATCCATGCCTAATATCACATCCAAACCTTGCGATTCCAAAACTATTAGGTCCGAGGGAAATACATGGTGTCCAATCCTTAGTGGCAGTCGATCACACCATTTACTAGCCGTATACTCTGCTCCAGGTGAGGTTACTAGCATGGGTGACCTAAGTGCTTGGGTTGGCAATTTATATTTATCCACAAATCCCCTTGATATGTATGAATGCGATGCACCAGTATCGAAAAGAACAACTACAGTAAATGCCTTAACCAAAAACTTACCTATTACTGCATCTGGCTGAGCTTCAACCTCCTCCACGGTAACGTGGTTCACTTGCCCCCTGTAGAAAGGGCTCGGCTTCTTTCCTGAGCTTCCATTGCCATTTCCATTTTGGGCTTCTGGGCAATCATTTGCATAATGCCCTGTCTTGCGGCACTTATAACAGGTGATATGGCTCAGGTCTACCTTGGATGGTGTTGACGGGTTGGTGTGGCTTTGTCCATTGCTTCCTCCATTCCCGTTTCCAGTCTTTGTGCCATTGTGATTGTGCGAGCTGCCTCCTCCATGAGTATGCTGAAAATGTCCTCCTGACTTTGGGGTAAAACATGGCTTCTGCTGAGCTCCAGAATTATTCTTCCCTTGTGCATACTTCCTCTTACGATTATCAATCTGCTGCCGCTTCCCTTCAATCATAAGAGCACGATCTACTAACTCCTGGTAATTATTGAAAGTGGCTACCATCAACTGCATGCTCAGCTCATCATTCAGTCCTTCTAGAAACTTCTCCTGCTTAGCTGCATCCGTAACAACGTCATCTGGGGCATAACGTGCTAGCTTACTAAAATCATCCACATACTGGCCAACTGTCCGTCCTCCTTGGCGTAAGTTGCGAAACTCACGCTTCTTCATGGCCATAGCTCCTGCTGAAACATGGGCAGTACGAAATGCTTGCTGAAACTGATTCCATGTGACAGTGTCTACAGGGTAAGTGGCTGTAAAATTCTCCCACCATGCTCTGCGGGTCCGTCAAGCTGATGTTCGGCAAACTTCACCTTTTCTCCATCTGTGCATCCTGCAGTGGTCAACTCCCTCCCTATCTTATGGAGCCAATCATCTGCTACTATTGGCTAGGTGCTATTGGAAAACACCGGCGGATTCAACCTTAAGAAATGTGCCAGATGGTCAACAGGTGGTGGTGGTGGGTTGTTGTTGTTGTTGCCTTGGTTCTGTACCAATGTTTGAATCAAGGTATTCTGCTGGTGAATCAACTGAGTGATCTCTGGCGGGAAAACAAACTCGGGGTCGCGTCTCGGAGGCATCTGAGGGTTTAAGGGGAAGATTTAAGAATAGAATGAGGTCTAGTGAGAATACACTACCCATATGCACATGAGACAAACACACAATATCATTCCAATCAATTCAAACAAGGGCATACAACGGTCTAACTATCGATACAAAAGTGCTTAGACTAAAACTAGTTAAATGGTGGAAAATTCTACTACTATTATGGTGGTCAACTAGAAAAACTGCTCCATTGCAGATTCCATGATATCTGCTCCATCTTCATCAACATAGTCATCATCACTGTCGTCAGGATCCGAGTCGGTGTCGTCGATGATGATATAATTATCTGGACAAGTAGGTTCATCCTCTTCTCCTTTGGGTGCTGAACCTCCCATGAATACTCCAATCTTCTCCTTAAGGTCACCGTTCTGTCTTACTAGAGCGACGATTTCTTCCATATAGTCTTTACGGGTAGCCTTGAGTTCTGCTTCTAGCTCCTTGATCCTGGTCATAGCCTTCTGTAGCTCCTCCATATCTGCGCACATCTGGTTCTCCTGGCGTCGGATGTGTTGGTTTAACTCCTGAATATAAGCTGCGATTGATCTGTCCCTCCTGGTGGTGATCATCTCCCAATGCTCATCTCGGCGCCCACAAATCTGGTAGATAGTATTCTTGAGATCGTTGTAGTAAACTTCTCCAATTCGTCCCATGGCGATGTGAGCTGCCATGCTCTTTCCTAGGCTCCATGTTGGCACATCAACGGTAAATTCTATTGGTTCCATGACTGGTGCAAACGTCCTTCCTCGAATGTAGACTTGAATCCTCCAGCGCTCCTCTTCGGGTAAAGTGGCGTCGAAAGTCCCAGTGAAGCTTCGTACTCCTATGTTCAAGTATCTAGCGGCTTCCTTCAAGTGACATCCAAAAGGTGAATTCTCATCGGGTTGCGCGAACTTGATCCTTGCATCTGCCATCCTAAAGAATAGAAAAGATGAGGAGTCAGAAATGAGAAGAAAGAGTAGTGATCTAGGGCTTAAGCTTAGTGGCCGTGTCCTACAGTCAGCGTGTGCTCTGATACCACCTTGTAGCGACCAGACCTCAAACAGTCTGATCTCTATGCTCAGTGTCATCCCTGGATCAGTAATGCTGACACCACACAGTACTTGGAGGATTTATAACAGAGTAGCAATCACACACTTATTACATGGAATGTCTCAAAAGAGAACTTATTGAAATAAATATGGCTTAAGGCCATCTAAAACGATAATAGCGGAAGGCTTGGAAGATAAGCGAGTCCATCAACTCCAACGGCATCAGTATAGAACCACGACCTAAAAGCACCTTACTCGTCGTCTGAAAAGTCTGCAACATGAAACGTTGCAGCCCGAAAACGGGCAGCACATGGAATATGCTGGCAATGTAACACATAGAGAATAACAATGGAGATAGGCTATACTACATGCATATGTGGATGGTGGTAAAGCTCTATGGTTACAGTTTTGCGTAAAGCCAATTTTTCCCTACTGCAAAGGAATAAATTCATTTAACTATCATGGTGGTTGTTAAACATTGAGAATGGTTGACAGCATTCTCAATCCCAATTAAAAAGTACTCATTAAAAACCCAACAATATTGATTATAGTAACATGATGAGATTCACATGATATCCAGGTACTAGATACTCAAGATGTCCATAACCGGGGACACGGCTAACCATGATTAGTTTATACACTCTGCAGAGGTTTGCGCACTTTTCCCCACATGACTCGATCGCCTCCGCTGATTTCTCGCACTACATGATGTTTGAGAAACGGATGACCGATACATAGTCTTTCAGAAGCACTTGCACCTTACAAGAGGGGTAGACCGTACCAACCTACATCCCCTACATCTGCTAGTCCACCCCGTAAGAGTTCGCACAACTTAGTTAACTATGCTAGAGCCCATAATAGCATGTGGCTGCACACGGAAGTTTCTAGTTTGAATAATCTCATGATCCCTTTGAGCCTGGGTGGCGGTCCGAAGAAATACAGGCAAGTCCTGCTAGAAAACAGGTGCCTCAATCCACCCAGATGTGTATTCAAGTTACCACCTTAAATAAACCATTACTTGACAATCTCATATCGGTCATGGATATTCACTCACCCAATCCACGTCTACTAGCATAGCATGGCATAATAAGCAAAGGTAGAAGTAACTCCCAAAGGTTTGATAATAAAACAGGTAATAGGTACTACCTCATCTACTTCCCATCCCACAATTTGATTAGATCCTAATCATGCAATGTTTGAGGATAGATCTAATGCATAAAAACTGGGTAGTAGAAAGGTATGATCAAGTGTTACTTGCCTTGCTGATGATCCGCGAGACCTAGAGACTCGAAGTAACAGGCGGCGCACTCCGGGTATTCTATCGCAGACAAACAAACAAGCATACAATAAGTACTCATCTAATGCACAGGTAAAACTCGAATAAAAGATCCAACCAGAATGTTCAACTTAAGAACTCCGGTTTGCAAAAGAATCAAATCAAATAAAGCAACGAAAGTCAAACGGCGAAAGAAAACAACTTCGTTTTACTAATCTGGATCTAAGTCAAATTTTACAGAAGCAAAAACTTGTTTAAGTAGATTATTTGGAAAGAGGGTTTCGAGACGAAACTCCAGGCGCTTGAATTGCCTGATTCCGATAATCGAGCGAAAAGTTATACTAAAAAGAAAATCGGATCAGAAATCGCGATCAGAAAATAACCGCGGAAAATCCGACGAAAAAGAAAAACGACGAACGAATTAAACGTTAAGTAACCTAACCCGAAAATAATTAAAAAAAATAAAAAAATAAAAAAAATAATCGAAAATAAAACTGAAGAAAATAATTTTTTTTAAAAAAAATATTTTTGACACGGATTTCGAGGCGGCGGCGAAACTCCGGAGGCGTGCAACTCCGGCGGCGGCCGCGGCTGGCTAGGGTTAGGGCGCGGGGTGGGCTCGGTTGGGCTGGGCGCTCGGGGCGGCGCTATATAAAGGCGCCCCCGGCTTCTTTTAAATAATTCCGCGTATAAGAAAAATAAAAAGAAATACTAAACTGACTCCAAAAATCCCGAAATAAATTTTCCCCCGCTTCTAGAATCAAGCCGGACTAGATGAACATTTATTTGGGGCCTAAATGCAGTTTTGAAAAACGCACATTTTTCCTAAATTCAAATAAAAAGCGAAAAACTCCAAAATAAATCTTATTTGATTTTTTTATTAAATCTTCATTATTTCTTTATTTTGGGAAAGTCATTTTATTCCCTCTCTGAATTTTTGGTAGTAGAAATAATTGAAGATAAAATAAATAAAATCAACGATCCTATTTTCAAAATTTGAGAAAAACCCAAATATGAAAATAACGAAATCCCCAACTCTCTCCGTTGGTCCTTGAGTTGCGTAGAATTTCTAGGATCGAGCCAATAATGCAACGAAATATGATATGCAATGATGATCTATGTATAACATTCCAAACTGAAAATTTGGGATGTTACAGTCGTCGTCATCGCCCCTGCCTCCGACGCTGTCCCGTGCCTCTCCGTCGCAACCCCGTGCCACCCCTGCCCCGATGACGCTGGCCCTGCCTCCTCTCATCGCCCGTCGCCGTGCCCTTACCCCACCATCGCCGTCGTCGTGCCCTGCTTCCTCGTCGCTGTCGCCGTCCATGTGCCCTTCCTCCTTGTCGCCGCCCCCCTGCAGTGAGCTCAATCTCCTCGTCGTCGGGCGCCCTATCTGCATATGCATTTTCTAGCTAAATAAGTTTAGCCAGGTAGTTGTATTAATTTAGATGTGTAGTTGTATTAATTTTGATGTTTAGTTGTTGTAATTTGTTCATAAAAGAATATGCAATAGTTAGAAATTTTTTTCTGTTCATAGATTTTTTTGGTGATATTATTGTTGAATATGGAAATGTTTGTATGTTCATTTGCAAAGAATATGTCAATTTTTTTCATAGAAATCTTATGATTTTTTTCTGTTGTAATTTTGTTCATAGAATTTTTATGATTGTGTTCTGTTGTAATTTTGTTCATAAAAATTTTATGATTTTTTTTGTTCATAGAATTTTCTTTGTCAATTTATGTATATCTTCATATTGTGTATGTAAAGGAAAATTGTGTATGATCAAAGTCATTTATGTATATGTTCATATTTAGAAGAAAAAGCAGGAGAGGAAAAAGGAAAATAAGAAGAGGAAGAAGGAGAAGAAGAATAAGAAGAAGAAGAAGAAGAATAAGAAGAGGAGGAGGAGGAGAAATAAATATGTAGATGAGAAATAAGAAAAAAAGAGGAGAAGAAGAAGGAATAGAGGAGAAGAAGAAGAAATAGAATAATATATTATTCTATTTTTTCTTCTTCTCCTCCATTCCTTTCTTCTTCTCCTCTTTTTTTTTCTTCTTTTTTTTTCTTCGATCTCCTCCTCTATTCCTTTCTTCTTCTCCTCTTTTTTCCTTCTTCTTCCTCTTCTTATTTTTTATCGGGTATGTCGTTGTTGATATACCCCCCTCCCCAATAACTTTTAGTAAGTACTACTTAGAAAGTGTTTAATATAATTAGTTAGAAAATAATAGAACTAGTTTATTGTTAGTAAGTACTACTTTAATTATTTATAGTAAGTGCTTAGTAGTTGAACTAGTTGATTTAATAAAACTACTTTATTTTACTATAGAAGTAGTTTATTTTTAGTAAGTACTACTTTATTTTACTTATAATAAGTGCTTTGTAGTTGAACTAGTTGATTCAATAAAATTGCTTTATTTTACTATAGAAGTAGTTTATTTTTAGCAAGAAAATTAATAGAACTAGTTTATTTTTTTAGTTCAAGCAATTATTCCCGCATCGACGTCGACGATGCCTATCCCGCATCCTCGTCATCTACTCGGCGGAGGAGGCCTACTTGATCAGAGGGGCCATGTCCGGGACTGGGCTCCGCCGGGCTGGTATTGGGAGGTGCTACCTTCGGGGGGGTGTAGGTTGGCGAGGATCCAGCCCATCGTTGACCCGATCCTTGTTTGGTGGCGGTCGTGTGGGCCAGTGACGGTGCCAAGGCTTCCGGACACCACGAAGGTGGTACGTCACCGTGTCAGCGAGGAGGACGAGCACGTCCGTCGCTACATGGTTGCGTTGGAGGGCAGGTTCGACAATACCTAGCAGGTTCTTCAGGGATCTCACTGGACCTATGATCCTGTGATGGTTCCTTCTGTTTGGGTGTCCACCGCCCGCGTGGATACCCGTTGGGCGCTACGGTTCTAGTTGTATTAGCGATGCTATATGTATGATACTATTCAAGGTGTATTAGTGATAATATTCAACGATGTACGGACGCAAGAGATGATGTAGTTTTGGTTATAATTGAATGCATGCTAATTTGAATACTACTTTATTTTACGATTTGGTTTTGCTTATTGAATGCTCAAATTGGAAAACTACTCCTACTTTCAATGCTAAAATTGGAGAGAACTATGCAAGGCGTATGCATTTGATTAGTTGATAGCTTATAGGTTTTTTGCTTTTGCAGAAATCTAGGAGCCCCCTCCATCATCCTCGCCGTCGTCCCCGTCACCGACCCCCCTCCGACCTCGAGGTGAGACCAGCCAAATCTCCATGTCAATATGAGTCCTATAAGATACTTTGAAATGTTTTTGCTCATATTTTCAACCATTGAAATGTAATGGCCATCAAGTTTGAATGCTCATATGATGTAGATAAAAACATGTATATTTCCGTTCCGGCAAATTTCAGGCGCTCGATATGTCCTTTTTTATAAAGATAATTAAACGATATTTCTGGTTGACTTTAAGTCTGTCGCGTCTCCACCATATATGAGAGGACGAAGAATCCCGACTGTTGTCGTGGGGGTAGCTTCTCCTTTGTTCCCGTGTGCTAGACAATTTGGTGTAATGCACTCGGGAACGAAAGGAGGAGCTACCATCACCGACGGTCGCAAATGTCAGAGAGGAATCAGTGAGGGAGAGTCTCCACCATATATGAGAGGACGAAGAATCCCGACTGTTGTCGTGGGGATAGCTTCTCTTTCGTTCCCGTGTGCTAGACAATTTGGTGTAATGCACTCGGGAACGAAAGGACGAGCTACCATCACCGATGGTCGAATATATACACCACATGAGCTGAGAGTTTTCAAGAAAAGACTCGACAGACTGATAGTCAACCCGTGATGAATAATAATGTTCTAATTTAGTTTGTGTACATATATTTAATTGTACAAGTTTAATCTTTGAATTATGAACATAGGAATGTCGTACTCCGACGATGAAAGTCTCCCGGGGGAGTGCGACTGGTGCCACGACGACCGAGATATGTGCGACAGGTTCCTTCAGCTGGACGAAGATCGACGCATCAGCATTAAGCTCAAGGAGACCTTCGATGTTGAAACGATACGCAATGACGGCAAGTGTTTTTTTCGTAATTAAGCACGACTTCAACTATTTCAATGTGTACTTATCATCTTTTACAATTCGATTAGCTTATCCCATTCTATGCAAGACGCTATGTCTTAGACAGGATGGGTTTTGAAGACCACGAAAGTATGCAAACAAAGAAAATTCACCTAAGGACCCATCATGGTATGGATTTTGAAGTAAATATGTACAATTCTGAGAGCGTAACCCATTGTGGTTGCAAAAATTGGGAAGCACTTTGCAAGATGTATGGTTTTTATGAGGATATGCTTGTCACCATGGATCTTGGTGATCCTGAAATCGAGCAAGACAATATGGAGATTTGGGTCCTTGTTGCTACACCTCCAATTCTACCGCTATGTGAGTTCCCAAACATAGTTATTAACTAATTTATATTGTTTATTTCAAAATAGTTGACAACTTATTTTCATTGACAGCTTATTTTCATTCTTCAAAGAATGTGCGGAAGATGGTAGACAGAACCTACTACACCGATGGCTGCAAATTAACTTATCAGGAGAAAAATCATCTGATCGCATTTTGTACTGATCTTGAGAATTACAATATCTACAATCAAACTCCTCAACATTATGGTCAATACATGCCACTAGTGCAAGTGTTGAACAATAGTAACTTCCATGGAGATACCCTGGTAAGATTTTTTACTATTACGACATCCATGCATCTTTTGCATACTTCTGAAACTAGTACATCATTGCTAACTACGAAGTTATTACTATGTTTTTCAACAAATAATCCTGAATGATTGTGTGCCTCATCTGATGTATGAGCTGTTGGGGAACGTAGTAATTTCAAAAAAAATCCTACACACACGCAAGATCATGGAGATGCATAGCAACGAGAGGGGAGAGTGTTGTCCATGTACCCTCGTAGACCGAAAGCGGAAGCGTTAGCACAACGCGGCTGATGTAGTCGTATGTCTTCACGATCCGACCGATCCAAGTACCGAACGTACAGCATCTCCGAGTTCAGCACACGTTCAACTCGATGATGTCTCGCGAACTCTGATCTAGTAGAGCTTCACGGGAGAGTTCCTTCAGCACGACGGCGTGATGACGATGATGATGTTGCTACCGATGCAGGCCTTCTCCTAAGCACCGCTATGATATGACCGAGGTGGAATATGGTGGAGGGGGCACCGCACACGGCTAAGAGATCTAGAGATCAATTGTTGTGTCTAGAGGTGCCCCTGCCCCGTATAGAAAGGAGCAAGGGGGGAGAGGCGGCCGTCCAATGAGGGTGCACCAAGGGGGGAGTCCTACTCCCACCGGGAGTAGGACTCCTCCTTTTCATTGTTGGAGTAGGAGAAGGGAAGGAAGGGAGAGAGGAGGAGAAGGAAAAAGAGGGGCGCCTCCCCCCTTCATTGTCCAATTCGGACTAGAGGGGGAGGGGGCGCACGGCTGCCCTCGCCGCCCCTCCTCTTCTCCCACTAAGGCCCATTAATCCCAATATACTCCCCGGGGGGTTCCGGTAACCCCCCGGTACTCCGGTAAATGTCCGAAACCTCTCGAAACACTTCCGGTGTCCAAACATAGTCATCCAATATATAGATCTTTACGTCTCGACCATTTAGATACTCCTCATCATGTCTGTGATCATATCCGGGACTCCGAACTACCTTCAGTACATCAAAAGACAAAAACTCATAATACCGATTGTCACCAAACTTTAAGCATGCGGACCCTACGGGTTCGAGAACTATGTAGACATGACCGAAACACGTCTCCGGTCAATAACCAATGGCGGAACCTGGATGCTCATATTGGCTCCGACATATTCTACGAATATCTTTATCGGTCAAACCGCATAACAACATACGTTGTACCCTTTGTCATCGGTATGTTACTTGCCCGACATTCGATCGTCGGTATCTCAATACCTAGTTCAATCTTGTTACCGGCAAGTCTCTTTACTCGTTCCGTAATACGTCATCCCGCAACTAACTCATTAGTTACAATGCTTGCAAGGCTTATAGTGATGTGCATTACCGAGAGGGCCCAGAGATACCTCTCCGACAATCGGAGTGACAAATCCTAATCTTTAAATATGCCAACTCAACAAGTACCTTCGGAGACACTTGTAGAGCACCTTTATAATCACCCAGTTACGTTGTGACGTTTGGTAGCACACAAAGTGTTCCTCCGGTAAACGGGAGTTGCATAAGGTCATAGTCATAGTAACATGTATAAGTCATGAAGAAAGCAATAGCAACATACTAAACGATCAAGTGCTAAGCTAACGGAATGGGTCAAGTCAATCACATAATTCTCCTAATGATGTGATCCCGTTATTCAACTGACAACTCATGTCTATCGTTATGAAACACAACCATCTTCGATTAACGAGCTAGTCAAGTAGAGGCATACTAGTGACACTATGTTTGTCTATGTATTCACACATGTATTATGTTTCCGGTTAATACAGTTCTAGCATGAATAATAAACATTTATCATGATATGAGGAAACAAATAATAACTTTATTATTGCCTCTAGGGCATATTTCCTGCATGAGCATGGTCGCCTTGATGTTTTGAACATACAACCAGGTCATCCTACGAATCTCACCTGTTCATATCGGCTTTCTAAAAGAAGTGGAAACATGAAAATCAAAGAATGGAAAAAAAATGTATGGACAGTCGTAGGGAGGTTCTTCCAAGCAAAAGGAAGCGAAGCGCAAGAATTGGAGTGTAACATCCCAAATTTTCAATTTGGAATGTTATACATAGGTCATTCATGCATATCATATTTTATTGCATTTTCGTTGCGATCCTCGAAATTCTAAGCAACTCAAGGACCCACGGAGAGAGTTGGGGATTTCACCGTTTTCATATTTGAATTCTATCAAATATTGAAACAAGGATCATTTTGGTTTTAATGATTTTTCTCTCCGAAAATATTTCGTATTAAAATATATATGAGAGAAGATAATATGACTTCTCCAAAATAAATGAAATATTGGAGGAAAAATATTTAAAATTAAATAAATGATTTATTTGGATTTATTGGTATTTTTTTTGAATTAGGAAAAATACTCGTTTTTCATAATTGCAATAGAGTCCTAAATAAATGTTCACCTTGTCCGATAGATTTTTATAGAAAGGGGAAAATTTCTTTCAGGATTTTTGGAGTCCGTTTAGTATTTCTTATCTTCATTTTACTTCGACACGTCTTTAAAAAAAACGCAACCGACTCCGGGCCGTACCCTGCCGGGACTCACCAGGCCCGCACCTCTTATAACCCGCCCGAGCCGCCACCCCAGCCCACCAGCGCTCGCACCCGCAAACCCTAGCTCCGCCGCCGCTAGCTGCTGCCGCCGCTGCCCCGCCGCCCTACCGCCCCGCCGGAGTTCCCACCGCCGCCGCCGACAAGTTTGCCGAGGTAGCCGCCTTTTTTTTGGTCGGTTCGTTTGATTTTTTTTCGGTTTAGATATTTTGCGGACGTTCGTCCGTACGTTCGTTTTGACGAACGTCGTTCGCTCGTTAGTCAAAGACAGTGAACGTTCGTTGGTTAGCCTGTTCGTCAGTTTTTCTTTTCCAGGGTTTTTTCGCGATTATTTTCGATCACGATTTGTGATCCGATTTTTGTTTTAGTTTATCTTTTCGCTCGTTTATCAGAATCAGGCGATTCAAGCGCCTAGGTCTTCGTATCGAAACCCTCTTTCTGTTTAACCAACTTGAACAAGATTTTGGTACTGTAAAATTTGACTTTAGACCAGATTAGTAATCGGATCTTGTTTCTTTTGCAGTTTGAGTTTCGTTGCTCCGTTTGATTTGATTCTTTTTGCAAACCGGAGTTCTTAAGTTGAACTTTCTGGTTAGATCTTCTTTTTTGAGTTTTACTCGTGAATCTTTGCTTGATTGCTTATGTATGTCACTGTTTGTTTGTGATAGAATTCTCGGAGTGCGAAGCGTGCTACTACGAGTCGCTAGGTTTTGTGAATCGTCAGCAAGGCAAGTAACACATTGATCATACTCTTTTCATACGCAGTTTTTATGCATTAGTTACAATCCTCAAACTCTGCATTATTAGGATGTGAATAACTTGTGGGTTTGGGAAGTAGATGATGAGGTAGAACCTATTGCCCTGTTTATTATCAAACCCTTGGGAGTTACTTCTGCGTTATGCTTATATCATTATGCTATGCTCGTAGACGTGGATTGGGTTTGAGTGTATCCATGACAGATGTGAGTTTGTTAATTAATGGTTCAACTTAAGGTGGCAACTTTAATAAACATCTGGGTGGATTGCTTGTTTTGGGCACCTGGGGAAATCCAGTGTTGTCCTAGGAGATCCCGGGGATATACCGTGTGATCCTCCTATGGTCCGCCACCCAGTCTCAAAGGGATCATGAGATATTTCATGCTAGAAACTTCCCTGTGCAGCCACAAGCCATTATCGGCTCTGGCATAGTTGAGTATGTTGTGTGACCTCTTTCAGTGGTGGGCTAGCAGATGTAGAGGAAAAGTAGGTGTAACTGTCCACCTGGAGTAAAGAGTTAATGCTTCTAAAAGACTGTGTCTCGGTCATCCGTTTCTCAAACACCATGTAGTGCGAGAAATCCAATGGAGGAGATCGAGTCTTGTGGGGAAAAGTGCGCAAACCTCTGCAGAGTGTATAAACTAATCATGGTTAGCCGTGTCCCCGGTTATGGACATCTTGAGTATCTAGTACTTGGATTATCCTATCGTATCTCATCGCTCTAAAATTAATTTGTTGGGTTGTTAATGATTACCTTAATTGGGATTGAGTTGGAGGAACCTTCTCAATGATGTGTCAACCACCATGATAGTTAAATAAAATTTATTCCTTTGTTGTAGGGAAAAATTGGCTTTTCACAAAAACCATATAACCATAGAGCCTCCACCAGCCATATATGCATGTAATGATAGCATTTATCTGTTCATTGCTCTACTTTGTTATATTGCCAGCATATTCCATGTGCTAACCCATTTTCGGGCTGCAACATATTATGTTGCAGACTTTTCACACAAGGAGTAAGGTTCGCTAGGCCGTTGTCGTGCACTCAGCTATGCCGTTGGAGTTGATGGACTCACTTTATCTTCCAAGCCTTCCGCTGTTATCATTTTAGATGGCCTTAAGCCATATTTATTGTAATAAGTTCTCTTTGGAGATATTGGATGTAATAAGTGTGTGATTGCTCCTCTGTTATAAATCCTTCGAGTACTATGTGTGTTAGCATTACCGATCCAGGGATGACACTGAAGCACAGAGACTTGACCGTCTGAGGTCGGGTCGCTACAAGATGGTATCGGAGCACACGCTGAATGTAGGACACGACCACTAAGAAAAGCCATAGGACACTCTTCTCTACCCATTTCTGACCCCTCTCCATTTTCTACTCTTTAGGATGGCGGACTCAAGGAACAAGTTTGCATAACCGGATGAAGACACACCTTTTGGACGACACTTGAAGGAAGTCACTAGGTACCTGAACATAGGTATACCAAACTTCACCCTGACCTACATCGCCACTTTACCAGAAGAGGAGCGCTGGATGATTCGAGTTCAAGTTCCAGGAAGGACATTCACGCCAGTCACTGAGCCAATAGAGTTTTCTTTTGATGCACCCACCTGGAGTCTAGGCAAGAGCATGGCAGCCCACATTACTATGGGACATATTGGAGAAATCTACAAACAGGAGCTGAAGGACACTATCCACCAGATATGTGGGCGCCGAGATGAGCAATGGGAGATAGTCAGCACCAGGAGGGACAGATCCATTGCAGCTTTCATCCAGGAGTTAAACCAGCACATTCGACACCAGGAGAACCAGATGTGCTCAAGCATGTTAGATTTGAAGAAGGCGATGACAAGGATCATAGAGCTAGAAGAGGAACTCAAGTCGACACGTGATGGATATGAGGAGGAAATGACGATACTCATGGAGAAGAACGACGACCTGACAAGGAGGCTAGGATTTTTCATGGGAGACCCCGCACCAAGGGGGAGAGGACGATGATTCCACTTGTCCGGAGAACTACATCATCATCGATGACACCGACTCCGACCCTGACGATAGTGATGATAATTTTGAAGACGAAGCTGGAGCGGACATCATGGAGTTTTCCACCAATCAATATTTGTAGATCACCACCATATGACTAGTAGTATTCCCCATGTACATAGTAGTAGTCGGAGCACTTTTGTAACGATAGTTCTAGACCGATTGTATGCCCTTGCTTGATTGATTGAGTGATATGATATGATTGTGTTGGTCTCATGTGCATATGGGTAGTGCTTTCTTACTAGACCTCTTTTCTATTCTAATCTCTCCCCTCTAAACCCATCAGATGCCTCCGAGACTTGACACCGGATTTGTTTTTCCACCCGAGATCACCCAGTTGATCCAGCAGCAGAATGCCTTAATGAAGATACTAGTTCAGAACCAAGGCAAAAACAACAACAATCCGCCGCCACACCTCAAGTTGAGAACTTAGCCCATTTTCTGAGGTTGCAGCCACCGGTGTTTTCTAGTAGCACTGAGCCAATAGTTGCGGATGACTGGTTACGCAAGATTGGAAGGGAGTTGACCATCACAGGATGCACAGATGCTGAGAAGGTGCATTTTGCCGCACACCAATTGGATGGACCAGCAACATCATGGTGGGAGAATTACACATCCACTTTCCCCATAGCCAATATCACTTCGGATCAGTTTCAGCAAGCTTTTCGCACAGCCCATGTCTCAACTGGAGCTATGAGCATGAAGAAGCGTGAGTTTTGGAAATTGCGCCAGGGAAATCGTACTGTGGCTCGATGACTATGGATGATGATCGTATGACTTGTTATTGATAACGAGTAGAAGTTGTATGATGATGATTAGTAGGACTTGTTATTATGATGATGCATGATGCGAGCATGAAGAGTTATTATATATCAGTGGGTGAAATGAAAATGGATTGGATTGAAGTGAAGGAAACATGCATGTGGTGCATGTCGAAAGTAGTACAATATCCTAACTTCATCAAGTTATGATTAGTATTACTTTGACATGCACCACATGTTGCCTTCACTTCAATCTAAGCCATGTTTAGGCATAGCAGTAGCGTTGGTAAACCAAGCATGAAAGAGAGGACACTTCTCTCTATTAGCTAGCTAACAACCTAAACTAACCCCCAAAACCCCTAAACCACCCCCTTTAAAAAAACCTCAACTCCTGCCAGCTGCTGACGCATGGATGCCTTTTGGTCCCGGTTGGTGCCACCAACCGGGACCAAAGGCCCTCCTGCCTGGGCTCGCCGGAGCGGCCACGTGGAGGCCCATCGGTCCCGGTTCATGTAAGAACCGGGACTAAAGGCCTAGGGCTTTAGTAACGATCCTTTAGTTCCGAATCTACAACCGGGATAGATGGGCCTTACGAACCGGGACAAATGGCCCTTTTTCCACTAGTGAATAGAAAGAGAATGAAAAGTCATTTCCTATGCCACAGTCATAGGTTCTAGAAAGTATGCCATGCTGTATACCAGACCTAATGTATACCCTGCCCTGAGTTTTGCAAGGGAGTACAATTCTGATCTAGGAGTAGATCACTGGATAGAGGTCAAAATTATCCTTAGAGGACTAAGGAAATATTTCTCGGTTATGGAGGTGATAAAGAGTTCATCGTAAAAAGTTACATCGATGCAAGCTTTGACACCGATCTGGATGACTCTGAGTCTTGATCTGGATACATATTGAAAGTTGGAGCATTTAGCTAGAGTAGCTCCGTGCAGAGCATTGTGGACATAGAATATTTGCAAAATACATACGGCTCTGAATGTGCCAGACCCGTTGACTAAACTTCTCTCACAAGCAAAACATCATCACACCTTAGTACTCTATGGGTGTTAATCATATAGCGATGTGAACTAGATTATTGACTCTACTAAACCCTTTGGGTATTGGTCACATGATGATGAGAACTATGGGTGTTAATCACATGGTGATGTGAACTATTGGTGTTAAATCACATGGCGATGTGAACTAGATTATTGACTCTAGTGCAAGTGGGAGACTGAAGGAAATATGCCCTAGAGGCGATAATAAAGTTATTATTTATTTCCTTATTTCATGATACATGTTTATTATCCATGCTAGAATTGTATTAACCAGAAACTTAGTACATGTGTGAATACATAGACAAACAGAGTGTCACTAGTATGCCTCTACTTGACTAGCTCGCTGATCAAAGATGGTTAAGTTTCCTAGCCATTGACATGAGTTGTCATTTGATGAATGGGATCACATCATTAGAGAATGATGTGATTGAGTCATTGACATGACCCATCCGTTAGCTTAGCACTATGATCGTTTAGTTTGTTGCTATTGCTTTCTTCATAACTTATACATGTTCCTGTGACTATGAGATTATGCAACTCCCGAGTACTGGAGGAACACTCTGTGTGCTACCAAACGTTACAATGTAATTGGGTGATCATAAAGGTGCTCTACAGGTGTCTCCGATGGTACTTGTTGAGTTGGCATAGATCGAGATTAGGATTTGTCACTCCGATTGTGGGAGAGGTATCTCTGGGCCCTCTCGGTAATGCACATCACTATAAGCCTTGCAAGCAATGTGACTAATGAGTTAGTTGCGGGATGATGTATTACAGAACGAGTAAAGAGACTTGCCAGTAATGAGATTGAACTAGGTATTGAGATACCGACGATCTAATCTTGGGCAAGTAACATACCGATGACAAAGGGAACAACGTATGTTGTTATGCGGTTTGACCGGTAAAGATCTTCATAGAATATGTGAGAGCCAATATGAGCATCCAGGTTCCGCTATTGGTTATTGACTCGAGATGTGTCTCGGTCATGTCTACATAGTTCTCGAACCTGTAGGGTCCGCACGCTTAACGTTTGATGACGATTTGTATTAAAGAGTTATGTGATTTGATGACTGAAGATAGTTCGGAGTCCCGGATGAGATCATGGACATGACGAGTAGTCTCGGAATGGTCGAGACGTAAATATCGATATATTGGAAGGCTATATTCGGACATCGGAAAGGTTCCGAGTGATTCGGGTATTTTTCGGAGTACCGGAGAATTATGGGAATTCGTATTGGGCCTGAATGGGCCATACGGGAAATGAGAGAAAGGCCTCAAGGGTGGCCGCACACCTTCCCCGTGGACTGGCCCGAATTGGACTAGGGAAAGGGGGCGCCCCCTTCCTTCCTTCTCCTTCTCCCTTCCCCTTTTCCTATCCATGTGGGAGGTGAAATCCTACTAGGACTAGGGAGTCCTAGTAGGACTCCACACTTTGGGCGCGCCCTATGAGGGCCGGCCTCCTCCTCCCTCCATCCTTTATATACGTGGCCAGGGGGCACCCCATAGACACGCAAGTTGATTTCTTAGCCGTGTGCGGTTCCTCCCCTCCATAGTTACACACCTCGGTCATATCATCATAGTGCTTAGGCGAAGCCCTACGCCGGTAACTTCATCATCACCGTCACCACACCGTCGTGCCGACGTAACTCTCCCTCGGCCTCAACTGGATCAAGAGTATGAGGGACGTCATCGAGCTGAACGTGTGCTGAACTCGGAGGCGCCATGCGTTCGGTACTTGTATCGGTCGGATCGTGAAGACGTACGACTACATCAACAGCGTTGATAAAACGCTTCCGCTTTCGGTCTACGAGGGTACGTGGACACACTCTCCCCGCTCGTTGATATGCATCACATAGATCTTGCGTGATCGTAGGATTTTTTATGAAATTACTACATTCCCCAACAGGAGGATCCTGCGCACGCAGACCGCGGGCAACCTGGGTGAGTCCATCTTCGACAGCAAGGTGGTCTCCTCCTCGCTCGTCGAGATCGCCCCCATCCTCTGCATCGCCAACGAGGTCGAGGCCAGCAACCCGCGTGTGGCGTACCTATGCAAGTCTGCTACTCTTCTGCACAGTGCGGCGAATGTGTGTGGTTGCCCATGGTTGCAGCGAACGCCTGCTCTCTCTCATCAGGAAGTTCTCGTTGATCTATGAACAAAACTTGGGCAGGGCTGCGTACGCGGCAACCTCCGTTCTCTGGTAAGGAGGGTGGACAAACACGCAATTCAATTTATGGTGATGCGGTGGAAATCTCCATTCTCCGTTTTCTCCATCGGAAATTCAGTAACACTATTGTTTCAGTCCAATGGTGTTTATTTTTATTAATTTTGTCTTTACAAAGTAGAGCATATGAGATTATCTTGCCTGGATTGTTCTGGAGTACTTGCAAAGGAAAGTCTTTCGGAATGTAGGTATGCCTTTGCTCACTTCTTTTGTAGGATTCTCTAGAAGTACTATACTACACACGAATGTATGGAACTTATTTCAGCTAACAGTTATATACATGCAAAAAGAAAAGCTAACAGTTATATCACTCGATTGTATATGTTAATATATCATACATACACACAGACACACACACACACATATATATGGGACACCTAGGTGCCTGGGCACCCAGATGCCCATTATAGTAAGTGATATTCATGGTGCATGATGTACAATCCACGACAAATGACTTTCCAAATTTTGTTTGCATGCATTATCAGTTTTAATAGGCAATTATTGCTTTCCAAAAATAATATTCTAGTACTTTCCTAGCAATGATTCCTTTCCAAAATAAAAGGGTATGTATATACACTCTGATTTTTTAAGGTATCAAATATGACAAAATAATACGAAATATCGTCGCAAATGTTTGTATGTATAATTACGACGTATATTATGCATTCTTCTGGTGTTTTACTTTTCAAGGTATCTAGTATTTAAAAAATTAGGGCCGGGTCACACTTTTTGGCGACTAATATTTTTTTCAAAAATAAAGTCACCAAATAATATTAAATGTAATCCTAATTAATTTTTTACTTTTACAAATATATATGATGCATGCTAATAGTCACACGTGATTTTTAGTACGTACATGGACCTAACATATCATACCCGCATACCCTTTTTCAATACATGCATGCTTTGAAGATACACGCAAAACTAATATACTTTGAACGGTACATAACCCAAAAAATGATACACCATTTTTTAATACACGTAAAATATTTTGAGACATACTCGTAAATGATATTAGAGATAAACCCAGAAATAGTACAATTTACATATACGACAGATATTGATTAGTTATATGAAAATGTTAGTACGTGACTAGGTATATAAATTAGTACGTGACTAGATATATGAATTAGTACGCGACTAGGTATATGATTTTTATAGGTATATAAATTAGTACGAACTAGGTATATGATTTTTTTATAGATATATAAATTAGTACGTGATGAAGTATATGAGTTTTTATAAGTATATGAATTAGTACATGAATTTTTGTAGATATATGAATTAGTACGTGACAAGGTATGTACAAAAAAATTATAACCATCAATTAAATATGCGTAGCATGCATGAACCATTAATTGCTGATTTTCTCTTTCTTGTTTAATGAGGGTATTAAGTGTCCAGATCAAGCAATAATTCTTTCCTAATTAAAGAGTCAATGTTTAACCAATTTGTTCTAGTACTAATACAATTGCACACATGTTAATGTAATCCGACGGTTTCTAGGCAAGGTGCCTGGCACCTAGGTGTCCCAAATGGCCATCCTATATATATATATATATATATATATATATATATATATATGTATATATATGTATATATATATATACACACCTTTTGGTAGTATATACTTTACTTTATTTTTTTTAGTATGTTCATATATTATATCTAAGATACTCCTAAGTGAGTTATATAAAAAATTGCAAGTGAGCTCATAGTTTATTGTATTTGTGAAATACGTACATATTTATACGCGAAATGCAGTATGCACAAAATATGATACATACTACCAAAAAATTAGTATATATACTACCTAAACATTCTTATATACTACATACTACGTGTACATACTCTCCGATATGATAGATACTACCTAGAAAATAAAAAACAAAAGTGGGAGTAACTACACCCGGTAGTGGGAAAATGCATCCTACTACCGGGTGTAGTTACACCCACTTCTCATATATTACCTTTTGGTAGTATATACTTTACTTTATTTTTTTAGTATGTTTATATATTATATCTAAGATACTCCTAGGTGAGTTGTATGAAAATTTGCAAGTGAGCTCATAGTTTTATTGTATTTGTGAAATACGTATATATTTATACGCGAAATGCAGTATGCACAAAATATGATACATACTACCAAAAAAATAGTATATATACTACCTAAACATTCTTATACACTACATTTTATTAGTATGTTTATAAATTATATCTAAGATACTTCAAAGTGAATTACATTAAAAATCGCAAGTGAGCCCATGGTTTTATTATATTTGTGAAATACATACATATTTGTACCCGGAATGGAGTATGCACGAAATATGGTATATACTACCGAAAAAGTAGTATGTATACTACCTAGACATTCTTATATACTACACACTACGCATACATACTCTCCGGTATGATAGATACTACCTAGAAAATATGAAACAAAAGTGGGACTAACTACACCCGATAATAGGAAAAATTTGTCATATATATATATATATACATATATATATATATATATATATACACATATATATATAGCTAATAATCAAGGCCATAATGTATTCCCTCTCTTTTGCAATGCTACCGGAGGATCCCTGCAAAAAAGAAGGTACACGTGGATAGCTTATTTAAGTTCAGATATGCCCGATAGTAGAACAAAATTTTTTCAGTTTTTTATAGCAATTACTGTGATGAAACATGCAATGTTCTCTTATATTTAGCTAATAATCAATTGTGAATAGGCTAAGTTTGTAATTATCATGAACTACGCTAGGAAGGATCCATTCTAGTGTTGGGGAACGTTGCAGAAAACAAAAATTTTCCTACTCGTTTCACCAAGATCATCTAGGAGTTCATCTAGCAACGAGTGATTAGATGCATCTACATACCTTTGTAGATCGCGAGCGGAAGCGTTCAAAAGAACGGTGATGATGTAGTCGTACTCGACGTGATCCAAATCACCGATGACCAGCGCCGAACGGACGGCACCTCCGCGTTCAACACACGTACGGAACAGCCACGTCTCCTCCTTCTTGATCCAGCAAGGGAGGGAGGAGAGGTTGAGGGAGATGGCACCAGCAGCAGCACGACGGCGTGGTGTTGATGGAGCTGCAGTACTCCGGCAGAGCTTCGCTAAGCACTATGGAGGTGGAGGAGGTGTTGGAGAGGGAGAAGGAGGCAACCAAAGGCCAGGGCGTTCAGGTATGAAGTCCCTCCTCTCCCCCACTATATATAGGAGGGCCAAGGGGGGGTGGCCGGCCCTAGGAGATCCAATCTCCTAGGGGGTGCGGCGGCCAAGGGGGGTTTCCCTCCCCCCCAAGGCACCTAGGAGGTGCCTTCCCCTCCTAGGACTCTTTCCCCCATAAACCCTAGGCGCATGGGCCTATGTGGGGCTGGTGCCCTTGGCCCATTAGGCCAAGGCGCACCCCCTACAGCCCATGTGGCCCCCCGGGACAGGTGGACCCACCCGGTGGACCCCCGGGACCCTTCCGGTGGTCCCGGTACAATACCGATAACCCCGAAACTTGTCCCGATGCCCGAAACAGGACTTCCCATATATAAATCTTTACCTCCGGACCATTCCGGAACTCCTCGTGACGTCCGGGATCTCATCCGGGACTCCGAGCAACATTCGGGTTACTGCATATACATATCCCTACAACCCTAGCGTAACTGAACCTTAAGTGTGTAGACCCTACGGGTTCGGGAGACAAGCAGACATGACCGAGACGACTCTCCGGTCAATAACCAACAGCGGGATCTGGATACCCATGTTGGCTCCCACATGCTCCACGATGATCTCATCGGATGAACCACGATGTCGAGGATTCTATCAACCCCGTACGCTATTCCCTTTGTCTATCGATATGTTACTTGCCCGAGATTCGATCGTCGGTATCCCAATACCTCATTCAATCTTGTTACCGGCAAGTCACTTTACTCGTACCGTAATGCATGATCCCGTGACCAGACACTTGGTCACCCTGAGCTCATTATGATGATGCATTACCGAGTGGGCCCAGTGATACCTCTCCGTCATACGGAGTGACAAATCCCAGTCTTGATCCATGTCACCCAACAGACACTTTCGGAGATACCCGTAGTCTACCTTTATAGTCACCCAGTTACGTTGTGACGTTTGGCATACCCAAAGCACTCCTACGGTATCCGGGAGTTACACGATCTCATGGTCTAAGGAAAAGATACTTTGACATTGCAAAACTCTAGCAAACGAACTATACGATCTTGTGCTATGTTTAGGATTGGGTCTTGTCCATCACATCATTCTCCCAATGATGTGATCTCGTTATCAATGACATCCAGTGTCCATAGTCAGGAAACCATGACTATCTGTTGATCAACGAGCTAGTCAACTAGAGGCTCACTAGGGACATGTTGGTGTCTGTTATTCACACATGTATTACGATTTCCGGATAACACAATTATAGCATGAATAAAGACAATTATCATGAACAAGGAAATATAATAATAATGCTTTTATTATTGCCTCTAGGGCATATTTCCAACAGTTTCCCACTTGCACTAGAGTCAATAATCTAGTTACATTGTGATGAATCAAACACCCATGGAATTCTGGTGTTGATCATGTTTTGCTCTAGGGAGAGGTTTAGTCAACGGATCTGCTACATTCAGGTCCGTATGTACTTTACAAATCTCTATGTCTCCATCTTGAACATTTTCACGAATGGAGTTGAAGCGACGCTTGATGTGCCTTGTCTTCTTGTGAAACCTGGGCTCCTTGGCAAGTGCAATAGCTCCAGTGTTGTCACAGAAGAGCTTGATCGGCCCCGACGCATTGGGTATGACACCTAGGTCGGTGATGAACTCCTTCACCCATATTGCTTCACGTGCTGCCTCCGAGGCTGCCATGTACTCCGCTTCACATGTAGATCCCGCCACGACGCTTTGCTTGCAACTGCACCAGCTTACTGCCCCACCATTCAAAATATACACGTATCCGGTTTGTGACTTAGAGTCATCCAGATCTGTGTCGAAGCTAGCGTCGACGTAACCCTTTACGACGAGCTCTTCGTCACCTCCATAAACGAGAAACATTTCCTTAGTCCTTTTCAGGTACTTCAGGATATTCTTGACCGCTGTCCAGTGTTCCTTGCCGGGATTACTTTGGTACCTTCCTACCAAACTTACGGCAAGGTTTACATCAGGTCTGGTACACAGCATGGCATACATAATAGAACCTATGGCTGAGGCATAGGGGATGACGCTCATCTCTTCTATATCTTCTGCCGTGGTCGGACATTGAGCTGAGCTCAATTTCATACCTTGTAACACAGGCAAGAACCCCTTCTTGGATTGTTCCATATTGAACTTCTTCAATATCTTATCAAGGTATGTGCTTTGTGAAAGACCTATGAGGCGTCTCGATCTATCTCTATAGATTTTGATGCCTAATATATAAGCAGCTTCTCCAAGGTCCTTCATTGAAAAACTTTTATTCAAGTAGGTCTTGATGCTGTCCAAGAGTTCTATATCATTTCCCATCAAAAGTATGTCATCTACATATAATATGAGAAATGCTACAGAGCTCCCACTCACTTTCTTGTAAACGCAGGCTTCTCCATAAGTCTGTGTAAACCCAAACGCTTTGATCATCTCATCAAAGCGAATGTTCCAACTCCGAGATGCTTGCACCAGCCCATAAATCGAGCGTTGGAGCTTGCACACTTTGTCAGCATTCTTAGGATCGACAAAACCTTCCGGCTGCATCATATACAATTCTTCCTTAAGGAAACCATTAAGGAATGCCGTTTTGACGTCCATTTGCCAAATTTCGTAATCATAGAATGCGGCAATTGCTAACATGATTCGGACGGACTTCAGCTTCGCTACCAGTGAGAAAGTCTCATCGTAGTCAACCCCTTGAACTTGTCGATAACCCTTAGCGACAAGCCGAGCTTTATAGATGGTCACATTACCATCCGCGTCTGTCTTCCTCTTAAAGATCCATTTATTTTCTATGGCTCGCCGCTCAACGGGCAAGTCAGTCAAAGTCCATACTTTGTTTTCATACATGGATCCTATCTCGGATTTCATGGCTTCTAGCCATTTGTCGGAATCCGGGCCCGCCATCGCTTCTTCATAGTACGAAGGTTCACCGTTGTCTAACAGCATGATTTCCAAGACAGGGTTGCCGTACCACTCTGGTGCGGAACGTGTCCTTGTGGACCTTCGAATTTCAGTAGGGGCTTGATCAGAAGTATCTTGATCATTATCATTAACTCCTTCTCTAGTCGGTGCTGGCACCTCAGGAACATTTTCTTGAGTTGCGCCATTTTCCGATTCAAGAGGTAATACTTCATCAAGCTCTACTTTCCTCCCACTTACTTCTTTCGAGAGAAACTCTTTCTCCAGAAAGGACCCATTCTTGGCAACAAAGATCTTGCCTTCGGATCTGAGGTAGAAGGTGTACCCAATAGTTTCTTTTGGGTATCCTATGAAGACGCATTTTTCCGACTTGGGTTCGAGCTTTTCAGGTTGAAGTTTCTTGACATAAGCATCGCATCCCCAAACTTTTAGAAACGACAGCTTAGGTTTCTTCCCAAACCATAATTCATACGGTGTCGTCTCAACGGATTTCGACGAAGCCCTATTTAAAGTGAATGCGGCAGTCTCTAAAGCATAGCCCCAAAAAGAAAGCGGTAAATCGGTAAGAGACATCATAGATCGCACCATATCTAACAGAGTGTGATTACGACGTTCGGACACACCATTACGCTGAGGTGTTCCAGGCGGCGTGAGTTGTGAAACTATTCCACATTTTCTTAAGTGTGCCCCAAACTCGTGACTCAAGTATTCTCCTCCACGATCTGATCGTAGAAACTTGATTTTCCTGTCACGTTGATTTTCAACCTCACTCTGAAATTCCTTGAACTTTTCAAAGGTTTCAGACTTGTGTTTCATTAAGTAGATATACCCATACCTACTTAAATCATCAGTGAGGGTGAGAACATAACGATAGCCACCGCGGGCCTCAACACTCATCGGACCGCACACATCAGTATGTATGATTTCCAATAAGTCGGTTGCTCGCTCCATTGTTCCTGAGAACGGAGTCTTGGTCATTTTACCCATAAGGCATGGTTCGCACGTGTCAAATGATTCATAATCAAGAGACTCTAAAAGTCCATCAGCATGGAGCTTCTTCATGCGTTTGACACCTATGTGACCAAGGCGGCAGTGCCACAAGTACGTGGGACTATCATTATCAACCTTACTTCTTTTGGTACTCACATTATGAACATGTGTAGCATCACGTTCGAGATTCATAAAGAATAAACCATTCACCATAGGAGCATGACCATAAAACATATCTCTCATAAAAATGGAACAACCATTATTCTCAGATTTAAAAGAGTAGCCATCTCGAATTAAACGAGATCCCGATACAATGTTCATGCTCAAAGCTGGCACTAAATAACAATTATTAAGGTTTAAAACTAATCCCGAAGGGAGATGCAGAGGTAGCGTGCCGACGGCGATCACATTGACCTTGGAACCATTCCCGACGCGCATCGTCACCTCGTCCTTTGCCAGTTTCCGCTTATTCCGCAGCCCCTGCTTTGAGTTACAAATGTGAGCAACTGCACCGGTATCAAATACCCAGGAGTCACTACGGGCACTAGTAAGGTACACATCAATTACATGTATATCACATATACCTTTGGTTTTGCCGGCCTTCTTATCCCTAAGTACTTAGGGCAGTTCCGCTTCCAGTGACCGCTTCCCTTGCAATAAAAGCACTCAGTCTCGGGCTTGGGTCCATTCTTTGGCTTCTTCCCGGCAGCTTGCTTGCCGGGCGCGGCAACCTCCTTGCCGTCCTTCTTGAAGCTCTTTTTACCCTTGCCTTTCTTGAACTTAGTGGTTTTATTGATCATCAACACTTGATGTTCCTTCCTGACTTCTACCTCCGCTGATTTCAGCATAGCAAATACTTCAGGAATGGTCTTTTCCATCCCCTGCATATTGAAGTTCATCACAAAGCTCTTGTAGCTTGGTGGAAGCGACTGGAGGATTCTGTCAATGACCGCATCATCCGGGAGATTAACTCCTAGCTAAGTCAAGCGGTTATGCAACCCAGACATAGTGAGTATGTGCTCACTGACAGAACTGTTTTCCTCCATCTTACAGCTGAAGAATTTGTCGGAGACTTCATATCTCTCGACCCGGGCATGAGCTTGGAAAACCATTTTCAGCTCTTCGAACATCTCATATGCTCCATGTCTCTCAAAACGCTTTTGGAGCCCCGGCTCTAGGCTGTAAAGCATGCCGCACTGAACGAGGGAGTAGTCATCGAAACGTGCCTGCCAAGCGTTCATAACATCTTGTTCTGCAGGGAGAACGGGTGCGTCACCAAGCGGTGCTTGTAGGACATAATCTTTCTTGGCAGCTATGAGGATGATCCTCAGGTTCCGGACCCAGTCCGTATAGTTGCTGCCATCGTCTTTCAGCTTAGTTTTCTCTAGGAACGCGTTGAAGTTGAGGACTACGTTGGCCATTTGATATACAAGACATATTGCAAAGATTTTAGACTAAGTTCATGATAATTAAGTTCAACTAATCAAATTATTAGTGAACTCCCACTTAGATTAGACATCCCTCTAGTCATCTAAGTATTACATGATCCGAGTTAAACTAGACCGTGTCCGATCATCACGTGAGACGGACTAGTCAACATCGGTGAACATCTTCATGTTGATCGTATCTTCTATACGACTCATGCTCGACCTTTCGGTCTTCTGTGTTCCGAGGCCATGTCTGTACATGCTAGGCTCGTCAAGTCAACCTAAGTGTTTGCATGTGTAAATCTGTCTTACACCCATTGTATGTGAACGTCTGAATAAAACACCCGATCATCACGTGGTGTTTTGAAACAGCGAACTGTCGCAACGGTGCACAGTTAGGGGGAACACTTCTTGAATTTTATTGTGAGGGATCATCTTATTTACTACCGTCGTTCTAAGTAAACAAGATGCAAAACATGATAAACATCACATGCAATCAAATAATAAACGTGACATGATATGGCCATTTTCACATAGCTCCTTTGATCTCCATCTTGGGGCTCCGTGATCATCTTGTCACCGGCTTGACACCATGATCTCCATCATCATGATCTCCATCATCGTGTCTCCATGAAGTTGCTCGCCAACTATTACTTCTACTACTATGGCTAACGCGTTTAGCAATAAAGTAAAGTAATTTACATGGCGTTTCTCGATGACACGCAGGTCATTAAAAGAATAAAGACAACTCCTATGGCTCCTGCCGGTTGTCATACGCATCGACATGCAAGTCGTGAATCCTATTACAATAGCATGAACATCTCATACATCACATATAGATCATTCATCATTCATCACAACTTTGGCCATATCATATCACAAACCACTTGCTGCAAAAACAAGTTAGACGTCCTCTAATTGTTGTTGCAAGTTTTACGTGGCTGAATTAGGGTTCTAGCAAGAACATTTTCTTACCTACGTTAAAGCCACAACGTGATTTGTCAACTTCTATTTACCCTTCATAAGGACCCTGTTCATCGATTCCGCTCCAACTAAAGTGGGAGAGACAGACACCCGCCAGCCACCTTATGCAACTAGTGCATGTTAGTCGGTGGAACCGGTCTCACGTAAGCGTACGTGTAAGGTTGGTCCGGGCCACTTCATCCCACAATACCGCTGAAGCAAGAAAGGACTAGTAACGGCAAGAAAGTTGACAAATCTACGCCCACAACAAATTGTGTTCTGCTCGTGCAAGAAGAACTACGCATAGACCTAGCTCATGATGCCACTGTTGGGGAACGTTGCAGAAAACAAAAATTTTCCTACTCGTTTCACCAAGATCATCTAGGAGTTCATCTAGCAACGAGTGATTAGATGCATCTACATACCTTTGTAGATCGCGAGCGGAAGCGTTCAAAAGAACGGTGATGATGTAGTCGTACTCGACGTGATCTAAATCACCGATGACCAGCGCCGAACGGACGGCACCTCCGCGTTCAACACACGTACGGAACAGCCACGTCTCCTCCTTCTTGATCCAGCAAGGGAGGGAGGAGAGGTTGAGGGAGATGGCACCAGCAGCAGCACGATGGCGTGGTGTTGATGGAGCTGCAGTACTCCGGCAGAGCTTCGCTAAGCACTATGGAGGTGGAGGAGGTGTTGGAGAGGGAGAAGGAGGCAACCAAAGGCCAGGGCGTTCAGGTATGAAGTCCCTCCTCTCCCCCACTATATATAGGAGGGCCAAGGGGGGGTGGCCGGCCCTAGGAGATCCAATCTCCTAGGGGGTGCGGCGGCCAAGGGGGGTTTCCCTCCCCCCCCCCCAAGGCACCTAGGAGGTGCCTTCCCCTCCTAGGACTCTTTCCCCCTTAAACCCTAGGCGCATGGGCCTATGTGGGGCTGGTGCCCTTGGCCCATTAGGCCAAGGCGCACCCCCTACAGCCCATGTGGCCCCCCCGGGACAGGTGGACCCACCCGGTGGACCCCCGGGACCCTTCCGGTGGTCCCGGTACAATACCGATAACCCCGAAACTTGTCCCGATGCCCGAAACAGGACTTCCCATATATAAATCTTTACCTCCGGACCATTCCGAAACTCCTCGTGACGTCCGGGATCTCATCCGGGACTCCGAACAACATTCGGGTTACTGCATATACATATCCCTACAACCCTAGCGTAACTGAACCTTAAGTGTGTAGACCCTACGGGTTCGGGAGACAAGCAGACATGACCGAGACGACTCTCCGGTCAATAACCAACAGCGGGATCTGGATACCCATGTTGGCTCCCACATGCTCCACGATGATCTCATCGGATGAACCACGATGTCGAGGATTCTATCAACCCCGTACGCTATTCCCTTTGTCTATCGATATGTTACTTGCCCGAGATTCGATCGTCGGTATCCCAATACCTCATTCAATCTCGTTACCGGCAAGTCACTTTACTCGTACCGTAATGCATGATCCCGTGACCAGACACTTGGTCACCCTGAGCTCATTATGATGATGCATTACCGAGTGGGCCCAGTGATACCTCTCCGTCATACGGAGTGACAAATCCCAGTCTTGATCCATGTCACCCAACAGACACTTTCGGAGATACCCGTAGTCTACCTTTATAGTCACCCAGTTACGTTGTGACGTTTGGCATACCCAAAGCACTCCTACGGTATCCGGGAGTTACACGATCTCATGGTCTAAGGAAACGATACTTTGACATTGCAAAACTCTAGCAAACGAACTATACGATCTTGTGCTATGTTTAGGATTGGGTCTTGTCCATCACATCATTCTCCCAATGATGTGATCTCGTTATCAATGACATCCAGTGTCCATAGTCAGGAAACCATGACTATCTGTTGATCAACGAGCTAGTCAACTAGAGGCTCACTAGGGACATGTTGGTGTCTGTTATTCACACATGTATTACGATTTCCGGATAACACAATTATAGCATGAATAAAGACAATTATCATGAACAAGGAAATATAATAATAATGCTTTTATTATTGCCTCTAGGGCATATTTCCAACATCTAGTTCATATATGCAACAAAATAAATTTGTGGTGGTTTTGAACACTTGGGAGGTACTATTATTCTAGAGTAAAAAAAGGGTTTGTGATTTTTTTCGTCCAAATCAAGCATCATATCAGGTTGCTACCTACTTTGTTGTGTAATGGAAACAATAGATTTATGTATATGGACTGGTAGTCCTCAATCAATATTCAATCATGACTTGATTTATCTTGCCCGTTTCTTTTACAAGAAACACTATCAGATTAAAAGAGTCCACTGGTTGTCATTTTGTAATCATATGAGTCCATTAAAGCGGTAGTCAATACCTTCTAATATTTTAGAAAATTTTATGTTTAGATGTAACTCGAGAACGACTACTTAGGCCTAAATGATATCAGCGTTTACCATTGATTAAGTTTAATGTGATTAAGTGATCTACATTCTCAAGAGGGTGAGTGCCACATAATGATTGAATATCCGAATGCTCCATCTTCGTTTTATGTAAAGACTTGGTGTTCTCACATACCTGTTTATATTCTAAAAAAAGATTGTGCATTTTTATCTTTTAACTGTATCGCTCAGCTAAGATCGTAAGAAGATATCTGTAGCTACACGCTTTCTAGAAAGGAGCATCTTTTCCTCGCAAACCAAAGAGACGATTAACTTTAGGAATTGCAACTTCATTGACTGTAACACCCCAATAATCATGCTACAGTAAACTCATGCTAATGACTTCCAAGTCATCACAATTAATTTGCTAATCATCACTTTGTTCCAAATTCAAATTCAAATTCAATTTCAAATTGCATCTCAAATTATTTTCTTCAAAAATACAACAGAAATGTTGGTTGGGTTGCAAATATTCACTAAGGAATTACCATGTAGAAACCAACTTCGTTTCACTCATGAATAAAATTCCTAGGAAATTAATAAGTGGACCAACATCAATTAAAATGACTTTTTCAAAATTAGCAATTGTTTATTTAACTCCAATTTCCTCCAAAAAAATTGTGTAACCTCGAAACAGTACCAAGTAATTGTGTGCTAACTAACATGTGTAGCAAAATTCATTTGTTAGCTAAAGTAATAGAAAACAATAGAGAAAATAATAAAAACAGAAAAGGAAACTACAGAAAGGTAAGAAACAAAAAAAAAGAGAAAGAAAAGAGGGCCCATGTGGCCTGGGAGAAGCCCAACCCACACCCCACTCATCTCCCTCCTCGCTACTGTAGCGACCCGACCTCGAACGGTCAAGTCTTTGTGCTTCAGTGTCATCCCTGGATCGGTAATGCTGACACACGCAGTAGTCGAAGGATTTATAACAGAGTAGCAATCACACACTTATTACATCGAATGTTTCAAAAGAGAACTTATTACACTAAATATGGCTTAAGGCCATCTAATACGATAACAACGCAAGGCTTGGAAGATAAAGTGAGTCCATCAACTCCAACGACATAGCTGAGCTGCACGGCAACGACCTAACAAACCTTACTCCTCGTTTGTAAAGTCTACAACATAATACGTTGCATCCCGAAAACGGGTCAACACATGGAATATGCTGGCAATGTAACACAATAAAGCAAGAACATGATAATGCTATCACTACATGCATATTTGGCTGGTGGAAAGCTATGGTTATAGTTTTTGCGAAAAGCCAATTTTTTCCTACAACAAAGGTATAAATTTTATTTTAACTATCATGGTGGTTGAAACATCATTGAGAAGGTTCCTCCAACTCAATCCCAATTAAAGTAATTATCAACCCAAAAATATAAAATTAGAGTGATGAGATACTAATGATACTCCAAGTACTAGATACTCAAAATTTTCCATAACCGGGGACACGGCTAACCATGATTAGTTTATACACTCTACAGAGGTTTGCGCACTTTTCCCCACAAGACTCGATCGCCTCCGTTGGATTTCTCGCAATACATGGTGTTTGAGAAATGGATGACCGAGTGTGACGCCCCCGATTCAATCGTACACTAATCATGCACGCAAATGTGTACGATCAAGATCAGGGACTCACGGGAAGATATCACAACACAACTCTACAAATAAAATAAGTCATACAAGCATCATAATACAAGCCAGGGGCCTCGAGGGCTCGAATACAAGTGCTCGATCATAGACGAGTCAGCGGAAGCAACAATATCTGAGTACAGACATAAGTTAAACAAGCTTGCCTTAAGAAGGCTAGCACAAACTGGGATACAGATCGAAAGAGGCGCAGGCCTCCTGCCTGGGATCCTCCTAAACTACTCCTGGTCGTCGTCAGCGGGCTGCACGTAGTAGTAGGCACCTCCGGTGTAGTAGTCGGCATCGACGGTGGCGTCTGGCTCCTAGACTCCAGCATCTGGTTGCGACAACCAGAAAGACAGGAAAGGGGGAAAAAGGTGGAGAAAGCAACCGTGAGTACTCATCCAAAGTACTCGCAAGCAAGGAACTACACTACATAAGCATGGGTATATGTGTAAGGAGGCCATATCAGTGGACTGAACTGCAGAATGCCAGAATAAGAGGGGGATAACTAATCCTGTCGAAGACTACGCTTCTGGCAGCCTCCGTCTTGCAGCATGTAGAAGAGAGTAGATAGAAGTCCTCCAAATAGCATCTCCAAGTAGCATCTCCAAGTAGCATCGCATAGCATAATCCTACCCGGCGATCCCCTCCTCATATCCCTGAGGTAGAGCGACCACCGGTTGTATCTGGCACTTGGAAGGGTGTGTTTTATTAAGTATCCGGTTCTAGTTGTCATAAGGTCAAGGTACAACTCCAAGTCGTCCTGTTACCGAAGATCACGGCTATTCGAATAGATTAACTTCCCTGCAGGGGTGCACCACATAACCCAACACGCTCGATCCCATTTGGCCGGACACACTTTCCTGGGCCATGCCCGGCCTCGGAAGATCAACACGTCGCAGCCCCACCTAGGCACAACAGAGAGGCCAGCACGCCGGTCTAAACCTAAGCGCGCAGGGGTCTGGGCCCATCGCCCTGAGCACACCTGCACGTTGCGTGGGCGGCCGGAAGCAGACCTAGCCTAGCAGGCGTTCCAGTCCAATCCGGCGCGCGCCGCTCCGTCGCTGACGTCTGAAGTGCTTCGGCTGATACCACGACGTCGGGATACCCATAACTACTCCCACGTAGATGGTTAGTGCGTATAGGCTCGTAGCCGACTCAGATCAAATACCAAGATCTCGTTAAGCGTGTTAAGTATCCATGAACGCCGAACAGGGCCAGGCCCACCTGTCTCCTAGGTGGTCTCAACCTGCCCTGTCGCTCCGCCGCAAACTAACAGTCGAGGGCCGTCGGGAACCCAGGCCCACCTCTACCGGGATGGAGCCACCTGTCCTTTTAGCCCCCTCGTCAGAATCACTTGCGGGTACTCAATGAGCTGACCCGACTTTAGTCACCACCTGTATAGTATGTATGTATGTATAGTATATACCCGTGATCACCTCCCAAGTGATCACGGCCCGATAGTATAGCAAGGCAGACTGACAAGAATGTAGGGCCAATGATGATAAACTAGCATCCTATACTAAGCATTTAGGATTGCAGGTAAGGTATCAACAGATGTAGCGACAATGTCAGGCTATGCATCAGAATAGGATTAACGAAAGCAGTAACATGCTACACTACTCTAATGCAAGCAGTATAGAGGAGAATAGGCGATATCTGGTGATCAAGGGGGGGGG
>NC_041389.1:60806321-60813808 GCF_002162155.2 Triticum dicoccoides | reverse complement strand
GCGCTCGTGCCCGAGGCCACAGCAGCAGGCCGAGCACGGCGGCAGAGGAGCACGGCACGGGGAGGCCGCAGGGCGCGGGCAGGCCGGCCGGCGGCCACAGCAAGGCAGCCGCAACCGGCCGGAGCAGTTCGGCGGGGCGAGTGTGCGCGATGGCCATGATGGGCGCGGATCGGCGTAGATGGGCGCGTGTGGGCATGAGCAGTGCAGGGGGGTGAAGTGAGATACTGGGGAGGACGAGCGCTCGCCTGTGGGCACGGTGGCGGATCCACTAGGGAGGAAGAAGGGAACGGGAGCTCACAGCGCCCTGTAGTTGAGCGAGGCGTGCTCGGGGAGGAGACGGGGAAGCGCTCGGGGAGGCCCGCGGGGCGGTCCAGCGGTGAGGCGGCGTCGGGGCGAAGAGGTAGAGGCGACGGGGCCGCGAGGAGGAGGTCGAGGTCGGGGAGGTGGCGCTGACGGCGAGGACGACGAGATCGGGCAGCGCCGGCGACGGGTACGGCGAGGCGACGGCGTCCATCTCGGGGAGGAAGTAGCGAGAGGGAGAGGCGGGGACGACGCGGTCTGGCGCGACGAGGTGGCGGCGACATCGCGGTGTCGGGAGCGGTGAGGTTCGGCGACGGACTCGATCCAGATGGGATCGAGAGAGAAACCAGGGAGAGATGGGGATCGTGGGGTGGGGAGTGGTGGCGAGTGGGGGGGTAGTGCGGTAGCGGCTAGGGTTTGACCAGGGGGAGTGGGGGGTTAAGCCGGCGGGGTGGACCGGCTGGGCCAGGTGGGCCTTGGCTTGCTGGGCCGAAGCCCAAGGGGGGCAGGGGGTTTTCTCTTTCTTTCTTTTTTGTAGTTTTGTTTTATGTTTTTATTTTTTTATTTTTCTTTATTTTCTTTTACTATTTTAGCTCATTTTAAAAATATAGGCCTTATATAAAAACATGGTTTCTACATGACAATTAGTTAGGGAATATTTTCAACACACTGAACATTTTAGTTTTGACTTTTGAAAACTTTAATTGTTTTAACTTTAATTCAAATTAGAATTTGAATCCGTTTCGATCTAACATGGAATTATCAACAATAACCGAGGTGACGTGGCATCGTTAACATGGGATTATTGTAGCCTGATTACCCGGGCGTCACAAATCTCCTCCACTACAAGAAATCTCGTCCCGAGATTTAAGCGGTGGAGTAACGGGCGAAGGTGTTGGTAGCGAAAAACCTAACGAGTCTTCTCGGTCTTGGCTTCCCTTTCGAAGAGGTTGATCCCTTTCGTTGATGTCTTCATTTCACTGCTTCAAGTCACCATGATCAATTTGTCATCCTTTCTTCGGGATATCCATCGTACTTACGAATAGGTAAGGGGCAGCTCTACAACGATAGGATGTTACAAGGGAAAATCTTCTGGGGGTTTCCCAAGTATGAACATATGAGTATCTCTTGAGTTGAACAAATAAAACACATCGAGAGCAAAGTAAGACGGTGCAATAAGAAGTTTCAAGCGGATAGGCAATCGTTCATTGCCTGAAACAGAGTGTGAATGGGGTTCAGAGCAACGGGAATAAGTATTGTGTCCGATACTAGAATTGATCACTAGGAAGGTGGCTCGCAAATTACATACGAAGTCAAGCTATAGGAATAACTTTGGCAACAGGGTGTATAGGAGAGTCAGGTTTCGATCCTGTGAATTGTGGGTTATGGGCCCACCATGTGGTTTAAAGTGGAAAGGGGGCTGCCATCTTGCATGGTCACGAGAGCAAGGCATGACAGAGGGTACCATGTCAGTTATGTCGGCAACAACATCGGTACCTAGGGCGAGGGACGAAGAGAACCATTTTCCTGCTCGTTGAACGAGGCGGACCATTAGGCAAGGTTCTCGTCCATCAGTGGATACTGGAATGTCATCAATAATACTAACAGGGTCTTGCTGACAGAATTGTACACCGAGGTGCTTACTAAAGCAGTGACTTATTACTGCTTAGATCATATAAACCTCAAGAAGGTTAAACATAACAATGGAAAGGAAAATGTGTTTAAACACATATTTCAAGGGTATATCCCTTCCAAGGACAAGCAGAGCATGATATCCATGATAGGATAGAAAGTAGAAACCGTTTAGGTAAGGGGAGAGGAATTTGATGACAATACCCATACAACGGTGTTTGGATAATTGATAAATAAAATTTAGCATCGTGCTTCAAATGTTCCTGTTGAAAATCGGAGTACCATTGACATGCTTCGAGATAGCATTGACATGGTCTTCAGGTGAAGATCAGACTTTGGAAACAGAAAGGATTCATCAGTAATAACTTATAGAATAAGTCTTACAATTCCCTCATGGAAGAATGGTTAACCTTGCCAAAAGGAACAACTATAACAATAGGTCCTCCGGCCAGGGGTGCTAGGCATGACATCACCTTACCAGGTCTTATGAAGACTAGCGTTATAACTCTTGTAAATATGTTCCAACCATCATATCTGACCGAGATTTAGATCCAATTGGTGTCATGATGCCTCAGACTCAGGATGTCCGAGAAGAAAAGGCGCAACACAAATCATTGAAATGGCATTGCAAGATTCTCGGGAAATGAACTATGGGAGCGGGTTCCTGAAACAATAGTTCATCATTAAACCAAGGAGAGGTGAGGGGGTGGCTAATTGACTCAGCGACAATTCATTGAGATTTTCAAAAGATGGATTTCCACAATAATGTGAACAAGAAGATGACATTTGTCAGATCAAATGGTATAGTGATGTATTCTCGAGGAAAACATACACAATTAAACATTGGTTGAAAGGTGCACCCGAAATATGGGTTGGGTTGCATGACCAATGTCAGAATGGTGATTCACTAGTCAATAGCCTAAGAATGAACTTTCGACCATTAACTTAAAAAAATAGGGTTGCTAGAAGGAAAGAATCCAAACAACACCGTTCACTTGTTGGAATTAACACGGGGACCAAGAAAGAATAGTGATGGTGAGAAGTATTTCTATGTCAAGAATTCTCAAGAGGTGGAACAAATCTCAGAACATTCTTGACATAAAGGATGGTAATACTCCAAGGTAAAGAAGAACAATTGCAGGATAGCAAGGAACTCAAGGTATAACACCAAACATGAACAAGCTTGTGTTGGTGGGAAGGCAATAAAGTGGTCGATGATAATACAATTCATCGAGGGCAAGGATGGTATTTCTCATCATGAATTCAATTGATATCCTGGATGAGCTCAGAATGTTGATGATCACGACACCTTTGTCGCGAGAGTTCATGAAGATGTAATCGATCGGCGATGACATCAAGTCAAAGTAATGATGAAGTGAAAGGTTATTGGAACCAAGGGTACGACACAACTCGAAACCAAGCTTGTTGTTCAAGGCGAAATGGTATGACGATGAGGATTGACGTAAGGTTAGTTCATCGTCGAAAATTGTGCTCCGAGAAGAAGGACCGGGTAGCACAGTTAAAATCATCAAGACAATGATATAGCCAAACAGGCTAGGAATGGCGTGATCGGGTACAAACTCGTACTTAAAGAAGATTACTAAGAGTTGTTGAACCGTAGTGCGGACTCGGTTCAGTTATCGGTGTCTTTGAGTGTTCAATAACTCCGAGCCCATGAAAAATTGTAATCGGTGAGTATGTAGTACTTGATGAAGAACTCATAGGAAGTTTATGCAGTACCATGATAATCTCGAGATACCAGGGGGGTAATACTCAACACAAGATCAAAGTAAAGGTTGGACTGGTGTATCGATCCATAGAAGACAATTGTTTTAACTTGTCCGAGAAATGGAATCAAAGAAGAACAATCATGGTCGGAACCACGGTTGCAAGGGATCAATTCACAGATACCATATGTTAGCTATCAAGGAAATAGTTATTATTACAAGAAGCTTCCATGATAGGATATACATCGCGTCCATGGGCATGAACACAAAGTTCAAGGTCGACTCCCACTTCCTCAATGCATAATCTTCCATTCACCTCTCGTATTTCGAAGATGACATTAGTTGTTGAAATTTTACCTGGTGCAATACCAGATAAGTATGACTCGTGAAAACTTTCGGGTTCACACGGTTTAGAGAAGGCATATGTTCAACCCATAGGGGCTTCTTAGAAACATATACCACAAGTTTCCAGAGTAAATAACACAAGCCCGAAAGCAGAGCATGGTTGGCCAAGCAGAGGATACAACTTAACAAGGGCATCATGTATAAGGGGAAGAACTCACAAAGTGTTCAAATGTGAAGGACACTGTCGGATAACAATCCAACAAAGGACTTGATAGTCCACAAAGGATCTGATATGAGTATTGGTACTCAACCAGAAGAGGAAGGAATGCAAATGCAACAGGTTATGGAATCATCTGAATAATTCAAAGCTTAAATAAAAAGGAATTATGATTTCCACAACAAAGGATCAGACGCAGACGTTCTGATCAAGGATGGATCAATTGAATATACCAGAGGCACAATCGACGACAGATAGTTTGGTCGAGAACCAGCTCATGTTTGAAAGACGTCTGAGCTGGAGAGATAATTTAAAAGGATCAACTGATGATTACTTGCATTCGCCACATATTGAGTCAACAGACTCAAAATGATAATGACAAGGAATGTCAATAAGATTTCTATACTTATGGGATTAATCATAATGAAAGCAAACAAGAAATTCCAAGAGCAATAGGATGCTCAGGATTTTCGGAAGATCGAATGGTATTTCGAGGATTCGCGACATACATGCATCAACTAGGGATGAGTGGATACTCGGTAAGTGCGAGAAATTATGCGTAGGGGTATTCAGGCGACAAGGAACTGCAAGGCAGTAGGCACAAAAGGATTCTCGGAACATTAGAGAGAATTTCGGGGTATCTTGTAATAACAAGATCAACTGGGAATAAAAGTAAGAACGACAGGTGTAAGTATTTATCCATAGGGATGTTTCGGTGGTAGGGAATTGCAAAAGCGACAGGCATAAGGTCTCGAGAGAATATCGGAGAGTATCTTCAAAATCTTCTAGCGCAGTAGGCGATCATTTGTGATAATGGGCTCTCCGGGAGAAAGTGGTTACGAGAACCTAGAGTCAGATTTAGTAAAATTATTTAACCCGAATAGTGGAGAGATTAGAGTCCCAGAGTATAGGTCGAGGAATAAAAGATCCTAGTACCACCCAATGGCGACGTGTGACCATAAGACACACAGCCATGTTAGTAAAAGTTTTGCAATGTCTAGACTTGACTTCGGCCAAGGAGTGTGGAAGGGGGATTCCTACAGGCAGTCGGCTCTGATACCAACTTGTGACGCCCCCGATTCAATCGTACACTAATCATGCACGCAAATGTGTACGATCAAGATTAGGGACTCACGGGAAGATATCACAACGCAACTCTACAAATAAAATAAGTCATACAAGCATCATAATACAAGCCAGGGGCCTCGAGGGCTCGAATACAAGTGCTCGATCATAGACGAGTCAGCGGAAGCAACAATATCTGAGTAAAGACATAAGTTAAACAAGTTTGCCTTAAGAAGGCTAGCACAAACTGGGATACAGATCGAAAGAGGCGCAGGCCTCCTGCCTGGGATCCTCCTAAACTACTCCTGGTCGTCGTCAGCGGGCTGCACGTAGTAGTAGGCACCTCCGGTGTAGTAGTCGGCGTCGACGGTGGCGTCTGGCTCCTGGACTCCAGCATCTGGTTGCGACAACCAGAAAGAAAGGAAAGGGGGAAAAAGGTGGAGAAAGCAACCATGAGTACTCATCCAAAGTACTCGCAAGCAAGGAACTACACTACATAAGCATGGGTATATGTGTAAGGAGGCCATATCAGTGGACTGAACTGCAGAATGCCAGAATAAGAGGGGGATAACTAATCCTGTCGAAGACTACGCTTCTGGCAGCCTCCGTCTTGCAGCATGTAGAAGAGAGTAGATAGAAGTCCTCCAAATAGCATCTCCAAGTAGCATCTCCAAGTAGCATCGCATAGCATAATCCTACCCGGCGATCCCCTCCTCATATCCCTGAGGTAGAGCGACCACCGGTTGTATCTGGCACTTGGAAGGGTGTGTTTTATTAAGTATCCGGTTCTAGTTGTCATAAGGTCAAGGTACAACTCCAAGTCGTCCTGTTACCGAAGATCACGGCTATTCGAATAGATTAACTTCCCTGCAGGGGTGCACCACATAACCCAACACGCTCGATCCCATTTGGCCGGACACACTTTCCTGGGTCATGCCCGGCCTCGGAAGATCAACACGTCGCAGCCCCACCTAGGCACAACAGAGAGGTCAGCACGCCGGTCTAAACCTAAGCGCGCAGGGGTCTGGGCCCATCGCCCTGAGCACACCTGCACGTTGCGTGGGCGGCCGGAAGCAGACCTAGCCTAGCAGGCGTTCCAGTCCAATCCGGCGTGCGCCGCTCCGTCGCTGACGTCTGAAGTGCTTCGGCTGATACCACGACATCGGGATACCCATAACTACTCCCACGTAGATGGTTAGTGCGTATAGGCTCGTAGCCGACTCAGATCAAATACCAATATCTCGTTAAGCGTGTTAAGTATCCGCGAACGCCGAACAGGGCCAGGCCCACCTGTCTCCTAGGTGGTCTCAACCTGCCCTGTCGCTCCGCCACAAAGTAACAGTCGAGGGCTGTCGGGAACCCAGGCCCACCTCTACCGGGATGGAGCCACCTGTCCTTTCAGCCCCCTCGTCAGAATCACTTGCGGGTACTCAATGAGCTGACCCGACTTTAGTCACCACCTGTATAGTATGTATGTATGTATAGTATATACCCGTGATCACCTCCCAAGTGATCAAGGCCCGATAGTATAGCAAGGCAGACTGACAAGAATGTAGGGCCAATGATGATAAACTAGCATCCTATACTAAGCATTTAGGATTGCAGGTAAGGTATCAACAGATGTAGCGACAATGTCAGGCTATGCATCAGAATAGGATTAACGAAAGCAGTAACATGCTACACTACTCTAATGCAAGCAGTATAGAGGATAATAGGCGATATCTGGTGATCAAGGGGGGGGGGGCTTGCTTGGTTGCTCTGGCAAGAGAGAGGGGTCGTCAACTCCGTAGTCGAACTGGTTAGCAGCAGCGTCGGTCTCGTAGTCTACCGGAGAGAAGAGGGGGAAGAAATAATGAATACAGAGCAAACAAAGCACCACAAAATATATCAAGGCAATACGCGGTGTTCGGTGTGCCCTAACGCGGTAGTAGGTGATACCGGTGAAGGGGGGAAAAACCCCGGGAAAGTATTCCCGGTGTTTCGTGTTTTCGGGCACAGGAGCCGGAGGGGGAAAGTTGCGGGTTCGATAGGTTAGGGGTGTGTGGCGGACGAACAGACCGCGTACCCGGATTCGTCTCGTCGTTCTGAGCAACTTTCATGTACAAAGTTTTTCCATCCGAGCTACGGTTTATTTTATATTAATTTTAAAGATTTAATTCATTTTTAGGATTTATTTAATTATTTAAATTCAACATTATCCA
>NC_041389.1:60795132-60805834 GCF_002162155.2 Triticum dicoccoides | reverse complement strand
GCAGGCCGAGCACGGCGGCAGAGGAGCACGGCACGGGGAGGCCGCAGGGCGCGGGCAGGCCGGCCGGCGGCCACAGCAAGGCAGCCGCAACCGGCCGGAGCAGTTCGGCGGGGCGAGTGTGCGCGATGGCCATGATGGGCGCGGATCGGCGTAGATGGGCGCGTGTGAGCATGACCAGTGCAGGGGGGTGAAGTGAGATACTGGGGAGGACGAGCGCTCGCGTGTGGGCACGGTGGCGGATCCACTAGGGAGGAAGAAGGGAAGGGGAGCTCACAGCGCCCTGTAGTTGAGCGAGGCGTGCTCGGGGAGGAGACGGGGAAGCGCTCGGGGAGGCCGGCGGGGCGGTCCAGCGGTGAGGCGGCGTCGGGGCGAAGAGGTAGAGGCGACGGGGCCGCGAGGAGGAGGTCGAGGTCGGGGAGGTGGAGCTGATGGCGAGGACGACGAGATCGGGCAGCGCCGGCGACGGGTACGGCGAGGCGACGGCGTCCATCTCGGGGAGGAAGTAGCGAGAGGGAGAGGCGGGGACGACGCGGTCTGGCGCGACGAGGTGGCGGCGACATCGCGGTGTCGGGAGCGGTGAGGTTCGGCGACGGACTCGATCCAGATGGGATCGAGAGAGAAACCAGGGAGAGATGGGGATCGTGGGGTGGGGAGTGGTGGCGAGTGGGGGGGTAGTGCGGTAGCGGCTAGGGTTTGACCAGGGGGAGTGGGGGGTTAAGCCGGCGGGGTGGACCGGCTGGGCCAGGTGGGCCTTGGCTTGCTGGGCCGAAGCCCAAGGGGGGCAGGGGGTTTTCTCTTTCTTTTTTTTGTAGTTTTGTTTTATGTTTTTATTTTTTTATTTTTCTTTATTTTCTTTTACTATTTTAGCTCATTTTAAAAATATAGGCCTTATATAAAAACATGGTTTCTACATGACAATTAGTTAGGGAATATTTTCAACACACTGAACATTTTAGTTTTGACTTTTGAAAACTTTAATTGTTTTAACTTTAATTCAAATTTAGAATTTGAATCCGTTTCGATCTAACATGGAATTATCAACAATAACCGAGGTGACGTGGCATCGTTAACATGGGATTATTTTAGCCTGATTACCCGGGCGTCACACCGAGACACAGTCTATCAGAAACATTAACTCTTTACTCCGGGCAAATCATACCAAACCTACATCCCTCTACCTGTTGATCCACCTCTTCAAGAGCTCACGCAACTTACTCAACTATGCTAGAGCCCATAATAGCTTGTGGCTGCACACGGAAGTTTCTAGCATGAAAATATCTCAGTTCCCTTTGAGCCTGGGTGGCAGACCTTAGGATGATCACACGGGTACTCCGGGATATCCTAGGACAACACTGGATTCTCCAGGTGCCTGACAAGCAATCCACCCAGATGTGTATTAAAGTTGCCACTTTTAGTTGAACCATTAATTAACAATCTCACATCTTTCATGGATTCACTCACCCATACCACGTCTACGAGCATAGCATATCAATATAAGCAATACGTAGAAGTAACTCCCAAGGGTTTGATATTAACAGGGCAATAGGTTCTACCTCATCAACTACTTCCCAACCCACAAGTTAATCACAACCTAATCATGCAGTGTTTCAGGATTGTAACTAATGCATAAAACTGGGTATGAAAAGAGTATGATCAATGTGTTACTTGCCTTGCTGACGATCCACAAAACCTAGGGACTCGTAGTAGCACGCTTCGCACTCCGGGAATTCTATCGCAAACAAACAATAGCATACATAAGCAATCAAGCAAAGACGCACAGGTAAAACTCAAATAAGAAGAACTAACCAGAAAGTACAACTTAAGAACTCCGGTTTGCAAAAAGAATCAAATTAAACGAAGCAACGAAACTCAAATTGCGAAAGAAACAAGATTCGTTTACTAATCTGGACTAAAGTCAAATTCTTTTATAGTATTAAAATCTTGTTTAAGTTGGTTAAGCAGAAGGAGGGTTTTGAGATGAACATCTAGGCGCTTGAATCGCCTGATTCCGATAAACGAGCGAAAAGATAGACTAAAACGAAAATATGATCAGAAATCACGATCGAAAATAATCGCGGAAAATCCGAAAAAAAAGAAAACTGATGAACAGGCTAATGAACGAACGTTTCTTGCTACCTCTTGAGCACTGCGTTGGATTTCGCCGAAGAGGAGAGGATGATGCAGCAAAGTAGCGTAAGTATTTCCCTCAGTTTTTGAGAACCAAGTTATCAATCCAGTAGGAGACCACGCACAAGTCCCTCGTACCTACACAAAACGATAGCAACTCGCAACCAACGCGATTAGGGGTTGTCAATCCCTTCACGGTCACTTACGAGAGTGAGATCTGATAGAGATAATAAATAATATTTTTGGTATTTTTGATAGATAGATGCAAAGTAAAAAGTAAAAGGCAATGTAAAAACAAAGCAAGTAAATAAAGTGATAGAGATTGATATGATAAGAATAGACCCGGGGGCCATAGATTTCACTAGTGGCAACTCTCAAGAGCATATATATTCTACGCTGGGTGAACAAATTACTGTTAAGCAATTGACAGAATTGAGCATAGTTATGAGCATATCTAGGCAATGATCATGTATATAGGCATCACGTCCAAGACAAGTAGATCGAAACAATTCTACATCTACTACTATTACTCCACTCATCGACCGCTATCCAGCATGCATCTAGAGTATTAAGTTAAAAACAGAGTAACCCCTTAAGCAAGATGACATGATGTAGAGGGATAAATTCATGCAATATGATAAAAACCCCATCTCGTTATCCTCGATGGCAACAATACAATACGTGCCTTGCAACCCTTTCTGTCACTGGGTAAGGACACCGCAAGATTGAGCCCAAAGCTAAGCACTTCTCCCATTGCAAGAAGTACCAATCTAGTTGGCCAAACCAAAAAGGATAATTCGAAGAGACATGCAAAGATAACTCAATCATACATAAAAGAATTCAGAGAAGAATCAAATATTTTCCATAGATAATACTGGATCATAAACCTACAATTCATCGATCTCAACAAAGACAGTACAAAAAGAAGATTACATCGAATAGATCTCCACAACAGAGGGGGAGAACATTGTATTGAGATCCAAAAAGAGAGAAGAAGCCATCTAGCTACTAGCTATGGATTCGAAGGTCTGAAGTAAACTACTCACACTTCATCGGAGGGGCTATGGTGTTGATGTAGAAGCCCTCCGTGATGGATGCCCCCTCCGGCGGAGCTCCGAAATAGGCCCCAAGATGGGATCTCGTGGATACAGAAGGTTGCGGCGGTGGAATTAGGTTTTTGGCTCATGTTCTGATCGTTCGGGGATACGTAGGTATATATAGGAAGAAGGAGTACGTCGGTGGAGCGTCATGGGGCCCACGAGGTAGGGGGCATGCCCAGGGGGGCGCTCCCTCAACCCTCGTGACCGTCTCTGGCACTTCTTGGAGTAGGGTCCAAGTCTCCTGGATCACGTTTGGTGAGAAAATCACGTTGCCGAAGGTTTCATTCCGTTTGGACTCCGTTTGATATTCCGTTTCTTCGAAACACTGAAATAGGCAAAAAACAACAATTCTGGGCTTGGCCTCCGGTTAATAGGTTAGTCCCAAAAATAATATAAAAGTGGAAAATTATAGATACGTTCTAGATGTATCAGGCATCCCCAAGCTTAATTCCTGCTCGTCCTCGAGTAGGTAAATGATAAAAAAGAATTTTTGATGCGGAGTGATACTTTGGCATAGTTTCAATATAAATCTTCTTATTTGTGATATGAATAAAAATTCAAATCTGAAAGATTCAAGACAAAAGTTCATATTGACACAAAAATAATAATACTTGAAGCATACTAATCAAAGCAATCATGTCTTCTCAAAATAACATGGCAAAAGAAAGTTCATCCCTACAAAATCATATAGTTAGGCTATGCTTCATTTTCGTCACACAAAGATGTTCCCAACTTCTATACCCCCGATGACAAGCCAAGCAATTGTTTCATACTCAAATAATCTCAAACTTTTTCAACCTTCACGCAATACATGAGCGCGAGCCATGGATATAGCACTATGGGTGGAATAGAATATGATGATGGGGATTGTGTGGAGAAGACAAAAAGGAGAAAGTCTCACATTGACGAGGCTAATCAACGGGCTATGGAGATGCCCATCAATTGATGTCAACATGAGGAGTAGGGATTGCCATGCAACGGATGCATTAGAGCTATAAGTATATGAAAGCTCTACAACAGAAACTAAGTGGGTGTGCATCCAACTTGCTTGCTCACAAAGACCTAGGGCATTTTGAGGAAGCCTATCATTGGAATATACAAGCCAAGTTCTATAATGAAAAATTGCCACTAGTATATGAAAGTGACAAAATGAGAGACTCTCTATCATGAAGATCTTGGTGCTACTTTGAAGCACAAGTGTGGTAGAAGGATAGTAGCATTGTCCCTTCCATCTTTTTCTCTCATTTTTTATTTGGGGCCTTCTCTTTTTTTGGCCTTTCTCTCTTTCTTTTTTTCGTCCGGAGTCTCATCCCGACTTATGGGGGAATCATAGTCTCCGTCATCCTTTCCTCACTTGGGACAATGCTCTAATAATGATAATCATCACACTTTTATTTTTCTTACAACTCAACAATTACAACTCGATACTTAGAACAAGGTATGACTCTATATGAATGCCTCCGGCGGTGTACCGGGATGGTGCAATGAATCAAGAGTGACACGTATGAAAAATAATGCATGGTGGCTTTGCCACAAATTAGATGTCAACTACATGATCATTCAATGGCAATATGACAAAAGTAATGTATGTCATGATGATGATGATGGAAGTTGCATGGAAATATATCTCGGAATAGCTATGGAAATGCCATGATAGGTAGGTATGGTGGCTGTTTTGAGGAAGATATAAGGAGGTTTATGTGTGATAGAGCGTATCGTATCACGGGGTTTGGATGCACCGGCGAAGTTTGCACCAACTCTCAAGGTGAGAAAGGGCAATGCACGGTACCGAAGAGGCTAGCAAAGGCGGAAAGGTGAGAGTGCGTATAATCCATGGACTCAACATTAGTCAAAAGAACTCATATACTTATTGCAAAAATTTAGAAGCCATCAAAAATCAAGTACTACGCGCATGCTCCTAGTGGAATAGATTGGTAGGAAAAGACCATCGCTCGTCCCCGACCGCCAGTCATAAGGATGCACAAGCCAGGTACACTCCATGTTTCAAATTTGTTACACAACTTTAACCATACGTGCATGCTACGGGACTTGCAAACTTCAACACAAGCATTTCTTAAATTCACAATTACCCAACTAGCACTACTTTAATATTATCACCTCCATATCTCAAAACAATTATCAAGCATCAAACTTATCTTAGTATTCAATTCTCTTAAAAGAAAGTTTTACATATCTTGAACACTAAGTATATTAACATTAGGCAAATTATCATGCTATTAAAGTGAAGCATGAGAGATCAATAGTTTCTTTAAAACAAATCCACCACCATGCTCTAAAAGATATAAGTGAATCATAGAGCAAAAATTATCATGCTCAAAAGATATAAGTGAAGTACTATGAGCAAAACTATCAAGCTCAAAAGGTATAAGTGAAGCACATAGAGTATTCTAACAAATTCCAAATCATGTATGGATCTCTCAAAAGGTGTGTACAGCAAGGATGATTGTGGTAAACTAACGAGCAAAGACGCAAATAATACAAGACGCTCCAAGCAAACCATATATCATGTGGTGAATAAAAATATAGCTCCAAGTAAATTACCGATGGAAGTGGACGAAAGAGGGGATGCCTTCCGGGGCATCCCCAAGCTTTGACTTTTTGGTGTCCTTGGATTATATTGGGGGTTCCATGGGCATCCCCAAGCTTAGGCTCTTGCCACTCCTTGTTCCATAATCCATCAAAAGAATTCACAAAAATCTTGAAAACTTCACAACACAAAACTCAACAGAAATCTCTTGAGCTCCGTTAGAGAAAGAAAACAAAGAACTACTTAAGGTACTGTAATGAATTCATTCTTTATTTATATTGGTGTTAAACCTACTATATTCCAACTTCTCTATGGATTATAAACTATTTTACTAGCCATAGATTCATCAAATTAAGAAAACAACACACGTAAAACAGAATCTGTCAAAAACAGAACAGTCTGTAGAAATCTGTAACTAACGCAAACTTATGTAACTCTAAAAATTCTACCAAAATAGGAAGTCCTGGACAATTTGTTTATTGAACAGCAGCAAAAAGAATCAACTCAAAATCACGTTACTGTGATTTAACAAAATTATATTCGTGCGCTCATAGTTTATGTTTTTCAGCAGAATCAAATCAACTATCATCGTAGGTTATGCTATAGGTTCTACTTGGCACAAACACTAATTAAAACATAAAACCACATCCAAACAGAAGGTAGATGGATTATTTATTCCTGAACAGAAGCAAAAACAAAAAACACAAAATAAAGTTGGGTTGCCTCCCAACAAGCGCTATCGTTTAACGCCCCTAGCTAGACATAAAAGCAAGGATAGATCTAGGTATTGCCATCTTGTGTAGGCAATTCATAAGTGGCTCTCATGATAGATTCATATGGTAATTTTATTTTCTTTCTAGGGAAGTGTTCCTAACCCTTCTTTAAGGGAAATTGGAATCTAATATTTCCTTCCTTCATATCAATAATTGCACCAATCGTTCTAAGGAAAGGTCCACCAAGAATAATAGGACATGAAGGATTGCAATCTATATCAAGAATGGTAAAATCTACGGGCACATAATTCCTATTTGCGACAATAAGAAGATCATTAATTCGTCCCATAGGCTTTTTAATAGTGGAATCCGCAAGATGCAAGTTTAGAGAGCAATCATCAAAATCACGGAAATCTAGCAAATCACATAAAGTTTTGGGAATAGTAGAGACACTAGCACCCAAATCACACAAAGCATGAAACTCATAATCTTTAATTTTAATTTTAATAGTAGGTTCCCATTCATCATAGAGTTTTCTGGGGATAGAAACTTTCAACTCAAGTTTTTCTTCATAAGATTGCATCAAGGCATCAACAATATGTTCGGTAAAGGCCTTATTTTGACAATAAGCATGAGGAGAATCTAGCACGGATTGCAACAAGGAAATACAACCAATCAAAGAGCAATTTTCATAATTAAATTCCTTGAGATCCAAAATAGTGGGTTTAGCAACATCTAGGATTTTATTTCTTTCAATCCCACTTTCATCAAATTCATCATCAAGATCTAGAAACTCCGAATTCTTAGAACGCCTTCTAGGTAAAGGAAGATCATATTCAGTTTCATCAAGATTCATATTGCAAAACAAAGATTTAATGGGGGACACATCAATAACTTTTAGATCTTCATCTTGATTTTCATAGGAATTGGAAGAACACGCTTTAATAAAGGCATCTTTGGAAGCACGCATCTTAGCGGTTCTTTCCTTGCACTCATCAATGGAAATTCTCATGGCTTTGAGAGACTCATTGATATCATGCTTAGGAGGAATAGATCTGAGCTTTAAAGAATCAATTTCAAGAGTAATTCTATCAACGAACCTAGCCAAATCATCAACTTTAAGCAATTTCTCTTCAAGCAAAGCATTAAAATTCTTTTGTGAATTCATAAACTCTTTAACACTACTCTCAAATTCAAAGGGCATCTTATTAAAATTTCCATAAGAGTTGTCGTAGAAATTTCCATAATTATTAGAAGGATTACTAGGATAAGGCCTAGGATTAAAATTCCCTCTATAAGCATTGTTTCCGAAACTATTCCTACCAACAAAATTCACATCCATAGATTCATTATTATTCTCAAGCAAAGTAGATAAAGGCATATCATTGGGATCAAGAGGAGTATTTTTAGGAGCAAACATCTTCATAAGTTCATCCATCTTTTCACTCAAAACATTGATTTCTTCTATAGCATGCACTTTTTTACTAGAAGATCTTTCGGTGTGCCATTGCGAATAATTAGCCATAATATTATCAAGCAATTTTGTAGAATCCCCTAATGTAATTTCCATAAACGTGCCTCCCGCGGCCGAATCTAAAAGATTTCTAGAAGCAAAATTCAATCTTGCATAAAAAATTTGTATGATCATCCGTAAATTCAAACCATGAGTAGGGCAATTGCGAAGCATCAATTTCATTCTTTCCCAAGATTGGGCAATATGCTCATGATCAAGTTGTTTAAAATTCATGATATCGTTCCTAAGAGTGATGATCTTAGCGGGAGGAAAATACTTAGAGATAAAAGCATCTTTGCACTTGTTCCAAGAATCAATACTATTTTCAGGCAAAGATGAAAACCAAACTTTAGCACGATCTCTAAGTGAAAACGGAAATAACTTCAACTTGACAATATTGTTATCAGTATCTTTCTTCTTTTGCATATCACACAAATCAACAAAATTGTTTAGATGAGTAGCGGCCTCTTCACTAGGAAGGCCAGCGAATTGATCTTTCATAACAAGATTCAACAAAGCGGTATTGTTTTCACAAGACTCATCATTATTAAGAGGAGCATCGGAGTACTAAGGAAATCATTATTATTGGTATTTGAGAAATCACACAATTTGGTATTATCTTACGCCATGGCAACAAGTAATTCAACACACAAGCAAACGGAAAGGCAACGGGAAAAAGGCAAACAGAAAAGAGAGGAGGAGACTGGGAAAGAGAGGGCGAATAAAACCGCAAAGGTGAAGTGGGGGAGAGGAAAACGAGAGGCAAATGGCAAATAATGTAATGCGAGAGATAGGGATTGCGATGGGTACTTGGTATGGTTGACTTGCTTGCGTGAGCCTCCACGGCAACGGCACCAGAAATTCCTCTTGCTACCTCTTGAGAACTGCGTTGTATTTCCCCGGAGAGGAGAGGATGATGCAGCAAAGTAGCGTAAGTATTTCCCTTAGTTTTTGAGAACCAAGGTATCAATCCAGTAGGAGACCACGCACAAGTCCCTCGTACCTACACAAAATGATAGCAACTCGCAACCAACGCGATTAGGGGTTGTCAATCCCTTCATGGTCACTTACGAGAGTGAGATCTGACAGAGATAATAAATAATATTTTTGGTATTTTTGATAGATAGATGCAAAGTAAAAAGTAAAAGGCAAAGTAAAAACAAAGCAAGTAAATAAAGTGATAGAGATTGATATGATGTGAATAGACCCGGGGGCCATAGATTTCACTAGTGGCTTCTCTCAAGAGCATAGATATTCTACGGTGGGTGAACAAATTACTGTTCAGCAATTGACAGAATTGAGCATAGTTATGAGCATATCTAGGCAATGATCATGTATATAGTCATCACATCCAAGACAAGTAGATCGAAACGATTCTGCATCTACTACTATTACTCCACTCATCGACTGCTATCGAGCATGCATCTAGAGTATTAAGTTAAAAACAGAGTAATGCCTTAAGCAAGATGACATGAGTAGAGGGATAAATTCATGCAATATGATAAAAAACCCATCTTGTTTATCCTCGATGGCAACAATACAATACGTGCATTGAAACCCTTTCTGTTACTGGGTAAGGACACCACAAGATTGAACCCAAAGCTAAGCACTTCTCCCATTGCAAAAACTACCAATCTAGTTGGCCAAACTTAAAAGGATAATTCGAAGAGACTTGCAAAGATAACTCAATCATACATAAAAGAATTCAGAGAAGAATCAAATATTTTCCATAGATAATACTGGATCATAAACCCACAATTCATCGGTCTCAACAAACACCGCAAAAAGAAGATTACATCGAATAGATCTCCACAAGAGAGGGGGAGAACATTGTATTGAGATCCAAAAAGAGAGAAGAAGCCATCTAGCTACTAACTATGGACCCGAAGGTCTGAAGTAAACTACTCACACTTCATCGAGGGCTATGGTGTTGATGTATAAGCCCTCCGTGATGGATGCCCCCTCCGGTGGAGCTCCGGAACAGGCCCCAAGATGGGATCTCGTGGATACATCAGGTTGCGGCGGTCGAATTAGATTTTTGGCTCCTGTTCTGATCGTTCGGGGATACGTAGGTATATATAGGAGGAAGGAGTACGTCGGTGGAGCGTTAGGGGGCCCACGAGGTAGGGGCGCGCCCAGGGGGCACCCTCCACCCTCGTGACCGCCTCTGGCACTTCTTGGAGTAGGGTCCAAGTCTCCTGGATCACGTTCGGTGAGAAAATCACGTTCCCGAAGGTTTCATTCCGTTTGGACTCCGTTTGATATTCCGTTTCTTCGAAACACTGAAATAGGCAAAAAACTGCAATTCTGGGCTGGGCCTCCGGTTAATAGGTTAGTCCAAAAAATAATATAAAAGTTGAAAATAAAGCCCAATATAGTCCAAAATAGTAGATAAAGTAGCATGGAGCAATCAAAAATTATAGATACGTTGGAGACGTATCAACGTTCGTTGTTTGTAACTAACGAGCGAAAACCGTTCATAAAAACGAACGTACGGACGAACATCCGCAAAGTAACTAAACCGAGAAAAACCGGCGAACCAATCTAAAACAAAACGATCTAGGGTTTAAAAAAAAAACCGGATCAGTTTTCTCAAAAAAACTGGCGGCGGCAACGGCGGCGGTACCTCCGGCGAGGTCCAGCGAAACGGGGCGGCGGCTCCGGCGAGGCGGGCTGCAGCGGCGGCTGTGGCGAGGCGGGC
>NC_041389.1:60752499-60794538 GCF_002162155.2 Triticum dicoccoides | reverse complement strand
GGCGTGGTGCGCGGGCGGCGGCGCTGCGGTCGGGGCGGGGCAGGCGGCGGGGTTGGGTGGTGGTGGGGGTCCGGGGGCGGGGTATTTAAGGAGGGGGATGCTTGGGGGAGGGGGCAAGGCGGCGGGGAGGCAGAGTCCCGGCCGAACTCGGGGTCGAGGCGGCGGCGACCTCCCGGTCTCCTGGAGGGAGACTGCGGGGCCGGGCAAGCGGGCCGGCTCGGCTGGGCTTCGGCCCAGTCGGGCGCTGAACTTTTTTTTATAAATAATTCTGCCGAAACTTAAATAAATATTAGAAAATAAAATAAAAATCTAAAAATGGCAAAACAAATTTTCACCGTCTAAAAAAATATTTTGAACAAGATGAATTTTCTTGGCCCTAAAATGCAATTTTGAAAAACGTGCAATTTTTCTAATTCAAATAAAATAGCAATAAACTCCGAATAAATTCAAATATTTGATTTTAATATTTTCCTCCAATATTTTATTTATTTTGTAGAAGTCATATTATCTCCTCTCATATATATTTTAATATGAAATATTTTCAGAGAGAAAAATAATAAAACAAATAATCCCCGTTTCAGTATTTGATAAAACTCAAATATGAAACCAGTGAAATCCCCAACTCTCTTCGAGGGTCCTTGAGTTGGTTAGAATTTCGAGGATCGCGAAACGAAATGCAGCAAAAATATGATATGCATGAATGCTCTATGTATAACATTCCAAATTGAAAATTTGGGATGTTACAAACCTACCCCCCTAAGATGAATCTCGCCCTCGAGATTCGGGTTGGCTAGAAAATAGGTGTGGGTGGTCTTTGCGAAGATCATCCTCTCGTTCCCAGGTGGCTTCATTGTCACGCCCAAGATGCGACCCTATCCTAAAGGAACTCGAAGGTCCCACCAAGGATAGAAGTGCATCTTGAAGACGCTTTTGCAAGGTGGATATCATTACATCAAACCATTACATAATAGTTGGGGATACATACATACGGCACAAACGCCCCACGAATACATCAACATCATACAAGAGATCAACATCCGACTACGGATGGAACACCAACAGAAACTCTAACAATATCCACCCTGCTAGCCCAGGCTGCCGACCCGGAACCTAACCCAAGACCGACGAAGAAGAAGAACTCCAACATGAGCAATCAAGCATCGCTCTCACGTCATGATCATCACATAACCTGCACCTGCAACTGTTGTTGTAGTAATCTGTGAGCCACGAGGACTCAGCAATCCCATTACCATGGGTATCAAGACTCGCAAAGCTTAATGGGTAAGGAAGGGGTAAAGTGGTGAGGTTGCAGCAGCGACTAAGCAAAGTATGGTGGCTACCAAGAGCGAGAAGAGAAGCTTAGCAAGCGGTCGCCAACTAGTAATGATCAATAAGTGATCCTGAACTCCTACTTACATCAAACATAACCCAAAAACCGTGTTCTCCTCTCGAACAACCCCGAAAAGATACAATCACGGTTATGCACATGGTTGGTGTATTTTAGAAGAGTTTACTTCAAGTTTACTACAACCGGATATTAACAAATTCCCATCTGCCACATAACTGCGGGCACGAGTTTCGAAAGTTCAAAACACTTCAGGGGTGTCCCAACTTAGCCCATGATAAGCTCTCACGATCAATGAAGGATATTCCTTCTCCTGGGAGGACCGGATCAGACTCGGAATCCCGATAACAAGACATTTCGACAATGGTGAAACTAAACCAGCCAAGCCTCCCGGCGTGTCGACACCCTGATAGTAGCCACGCTATCTCTTCTCAGGACACGACCGGATAGGTCAAGCTACGAGTAAAACCATTCCTCAAGTTTCCCCGAGGTGGCCCCGCAGGCTGCCCGTTTCGGACCAACACTTAGAGAAGCACTGGCCCGGGGGGGTTTAAAATAAAGATGACCCTCGGGATGTGCGACTCCCAAGGGAAAAAGGTAATAGGCTTTTAGGCAAATGTAAAACCAAGGTTGGGCCTTGCTGGACGAGTTTCATTCAACGTGAACTATCAAGGGGTTCCCATATACCCAACCGTGTAAGGGACGCAAAATCCGGGAACATAATACTGATATGACGGAAACTAGGGCGGCAAGAGTGGAACAAAACACCAGGCATAAGGCCGAGCCTTCCACCCTTTACCAAGTATATAGATGCATTAATAATAAATGAGATATCGTGATATCCCAACATAAACATAATCCAACATGGAGCAATCTTCATCTTCACCTGCAACTAGCAATGCTATAAGAGGGGCTGAGCAAAAGTGGTAACATAGCCAAACAATGGTTTGCTAGGAAGGGTGACAAAGGTTAGAGGTTCATGGCAATTTGGGAGGCTTGATAAGCAAGTGGTAGGAAACGCGGCATAGCGATAGCATCGAGGCTACTAGCATAGCAATGATAGTAATGAGATCTAAGGTGATGGTCATCTTGCCTGAAATCCCGCTAGGAAGAAGAACGAGTCCATGAAGAAGATGAAGCAACGAAGACGAACCAAGCGTAGACGAACGAATCCTCACGATCACAACGAAACGGGAACTATCGAGAAGAAGCACACAACATGGTAAACACACCACACATGAACAAGGCATGATGCTCAACCAAGTATGATGCATTACAAGACTACATGAGGCTACGCATGGCAAGAGATGATGCATACAAGAACAACACATCAAAGCAAGTTTAAATGAGGCCGGAAACAACATATAACAACTCCGGTAAGTCCTCATATGCAAATTTCGAAATTGGTCCAGATCTGAATAAACCTTATGTTCAAGTTGTTAACCAGCAAGTTAAGAAGCACCAAGATGAACTACACGAAATTCTAGTCAAGTTACATATAAGGTTCATTTAATTCGGAGCTACGGCCTAGAAGATATGAGCAAAACAAGTTAAGCATGACATTGGTGCAAAATGCATTCAAACATCAAGCACACACCTCAAAACATGGATGCAACAAGGTAACATGAAGCTACATGCAAAACTAAGCAATTTTCATATAAAGCACACTCAAAACGGAGCAACGGTTCAACACATACACATGAAACAAGTTTAAAAGGCATGCTGTCCAAAACAGCAACTAGGCATATTGCAAGCACCAAAACAACATTCTACAACACTACAACATGAAAACAAAAGGCATGGACATGATGTACAGGTAAAGCATAACAAAATATGAACACTGAGCTATCTCCAGAATTCACTAGAACATGCACAAAAGGACATGGCAATATTGCAAATAATAACAGTTCATACACACTTGAAATCACTCGGCATGGCAGAAATAACATCAGGTTACAAAGTTTAGAGCGATCAAACAACATGCTACAGGAACTTATCATAGCAACCAAAGGCATGGCATGTACATACTAATTGCATGTAACAAAAGTCCCTTACTGATCATGAGCCCAAAAGGCACAGAAGATATGATGGCACCCATATAAACATTGCAAGTTTTATTCCCAGGTTCAGATTTAGCAGAAAAAACAGAGAATGGCATAAACAGAATTATGAAGGCATCTTTGCGAGCTCGAATCACTCACCACAAGGCATTGCATGACAAAAAAGCATATCTACGGCAAGATGACATGTTCATGAAGCTAAACATGGAAAGAGCAAGTTCATAGCATGCTTGGATCACTAACAACAACCATGTGAAAATTGATTAACATGTAAACAATCTGCCAGGAACATTTTATAGCAAAACTAGAGCAAGATTAAGACATGCTAGAGCACTCCATAAATGCAAACAGGGGTATGGGTGGATAGAGCGTCACATGTATAAGAAAACATCCTTAGTGATCATCTCCAGATTATGCATAGAACTCATGGTATCAACAGGTTTCATAGCATCACAATATATCAGTTTCAGACTTAGTAGAAATGACTAAGTCATAGAAAACAACAACATCACGGAGGCACCTTTGCAAGATTGTAACAATCAACACATGGAATATCATGAAGAATGGATTGCACCACAGAAAAAAGGCATGTTGTAGCTCATAACACGTGTAGACATCATGCTCAAAAGAAAATCACACAAAAAGATGTAAAAATGACAAATGAGCAAGTTCTATTAAGTTACAGCAGACAACATTATATAGCACTATTGCAACAATGATTTGGGCATCAACATGGACTCAAACAAGCATGGCACAATGGAACAAAATGTAGAGAATCTCATGATGAACATTTTGACATATCGTATGCATGAAACGGAGCAGTATGCAACAAGTTATGGCATGATGAACAGAGCACCATAATGTATGAATTTAGGGACTCAGACGAAAATATACCACTCCGGAAACTGGACGGGATGGATCGGGACGAGGAGATCCGGGGGACGGAGAGGCGCGTTTGGATGGAGGGACCGGTGGATCTCGTCCCGGCGCGGGTCAACGCCGGCTCCAGCGACCCTAGGCTACGGTGATCGCCGGAGAAAACGGAGGGGGCTGGAGGAGGGCGTGGGTGGCTGGATCCGGCGAGGGGAGGCCGGATCCATGGCAAGGGCGTCGTCTAGGGGCGGCGGCTGTTCGGGCCCGTGCGGGCACTAGAAGGGCCCGGCGGGCCGGCGCGGTGGAGACGGTGGCGGGGGCTGATTGGTCGGAGTGAGGTGGCCGGTGGACACGTCCGGCGGACGCGGACGTGTCCGGCGGCGCGGGGTGGAAGAAGGCTAGGGTTGGACTGCGAGATTTTTCGGAGGGGAGGTGTTTATATAGGTAAAGGGAGCTAGGAGAGTCCAAATGAGGTGCGGTTTTCGCCCACACGATCGTGATCGAACGACCGAGAAGATGGAGGGGGTTTGGATGGGCTCAAGGGCTATGGTGGAGGGGTGTTGGGATGCAAAGAGAGAGGGGTTACAGGGTTACACGGTTAACCGTTGGAGATTCAAACGGACTCCAAATGGCACGAAACTTGACAGGCGGTCTACCGGTGGTGTACCAAGGCCGTTTGGCAAATCTCGGTCCATTCCGAGAATGTTTAACACCTGCTCACAATAAGAGACAAAAGGGGGATGCCGGAGGACATAGGAGTGACGGATTGCAAAACGGACAACGAGGAAAATGCTCGGATGCATGAGACGAACACGTATGTAATGCAATGCACATGATGACATGGCTAAATGCAACACGCAAGCAAACGACATGGAAACGACAACGAATAACTGGCAGACACCTGGCGCATCGCACTCGGGGCGTTACATTCATTCTCGGTATGGTGGCTCCACTGAACTTTGCAAAACTTTATAACCTTGCTGCGAGTGACTCGGCTGGAAAATTCAAGAATCTTGAGTGGCTTCTCCTCATAGGTCAAGTCACTGTCCAACTGTATCGCCTCCAAGGGTACTGTATCTCTTAATGGTATATCGGCCATCTCCGCATGACACTTCTTCAATTGTGAAACATGAAACACATCATGAACTCCTGATAGTCCTTCAGGTAACTCCAATTTGTAGGCAACTTCTCCCATACGTTCCACAACACAATACGGTCCTACAAATCTAGGGGCTAACTTTCCCTTAACTCCGAATCGTTTCACTCCTCACAGAGGTGATACTCGCAGATATGCTCGATCTCCAATTTCATAGGTTACCTCCTTGTGTTTCGGATCTGCATAACTCTTCTGTCTGGACTGAGCTACCTTCAGTCTATGGCGAATCAACTTAACCTTCTCTTCGGATTCCTTGATCAAATCTGGTCCAAACAACTGTCGGTCTCCTACTTCATCCCACATCAACGGTGTCCTGCACCTTCGTCCATACAGGGCTTCGAACGGTGCCATCTTCAAACTGGCCTCGTAGCTTGGTTGTATGAGAACTCCACGTAGGGAAAATTGTCATCCCAACTATATCCATAATCTAGTGCACAAGCCCTCAACATATCCTCCAGAATCTGGTTGACTCTCTCGGTCTGTCCATCTGTCTGCGGGTGGAATGTTGTACTAAACTCCAACCTTGTTCCCAAAGTCTGGTGCAGCTGATGCTAAAACTTTGAGGTAAATTGTGTTCCTCTATCTGATACGATGGTCCTCGGAACTCCATGCAAACATACGATCCTGGTCATGTATAGCTTGGCCAACTTCGCACTTGTATAGATGGTTTCCACTGGGATAAAGTGAGCCACTTTGGTCAAGCGATCAACTACTACCCATATAGAATCATATCCTGATCTGGTCCTGGGCAATCCGGTGATAAAATCCATGCCTAGTTTATCCCACTTCCATTCGGGTATCAGCATAGGTTGTAGCAATCCTGCTGGCTTTTGATGCTCTGCCTTCACTCTCTGACATACATCACATACGGCTACATACTCGGCAATATCCTTCTTCATACCGGTCCACCAGAAATGTTCCTTCAAGTCCAAATATATCTTGGTGTTTCCAGGTTGTATCGAGTATGGTGAGTCATGAGCCTCCTGAAGTATTAACTTCCTGATCTCTGTGTTATTGGGCACATAAACACGGTCCTCAAACCATAAGGTGTCGTGCTCATCCTCACGAAAACCTTTGGCCTTTCCTTGGCTCATTCTCTCTTCTATCTCAGCAATCTCTTTGTCATGCTTCTGAGCTTCTCGAATCTTCCCTAGCAATGTAGACTGAACCTCCATTGTTGCCATGAATCCTTTCGGAACAATCTCCAATCGAAGTTCCTTGAGATCCTCTGCTAATTACTTTGGCACTCCCGTGCTTACTAGGGCATTAGAATAACTCTTCCGACTCAAAGCGTGTGCTACGACATTGGCCTTGCCTGGATGATAGTGAAGCTTCATGTCATAATCCTTTATAAGCTCCAACCATCTCCTCTGCCTCAGGTTCAACTCCTTCTGTGTGAAAATGTACTTCAATCTCTTATGATCCGTGTACACATCACAATGATTTCCAATGAGGTAATGTCTCCAAGTCTTGTGTGCATGCACTACAGCTGCTAACTCCAAATCATGTGTGGCATAATTCAATTCGTGCGGCTTCAGTTGTCATGGGGCATACGAAACAACTCTTCCGTCCTGCATAAGCACACTTCCAAGTCCTAGGCGAGAGGCGTCGCAATACACTTGGAAATCCTTGTGTATATCTGGCAGAATCAGCACCGGGGCTATAGTCAAACGTTTCTTTAACTCCTGGAAACTTGCCTCACATTCTTCCGTCCATTTAAATTTGGTATCCTTCTTCAATAACTCCGTCATTGGCTTCGCAATCTTGGAAAAAAATTCAATGAATCTCCGATAGTATCCCGCGAGTCCAAGAAAACTACGGATCTCGCTAACTGAAGTGGGTGCCAACCATTCAGTGACTGACTGAACCTTGGTGGGGTCTACCGCTATACCTTCTCCTGATATAACATGTCCAAGGACTCCAACTTCCTTCAACCAAAACTCACATTTGCTGAACTTGGCGTACAACTGGTGTTCCCTGAGTTTCTTGAGAACTAAGCGCAAATGCTCCTTGTGCTCCTCTTCATTCTTCGAGTATACCATTATATCATCAATAAACATCACAACAAACTTATCCAAATATTCCATGAACACCTTGTTCATCATACTCATGAAATAGGCAGGGGCGTTAGTCAGTCCAAATGACATGACCCTGTATTCATACAACCCGTACCGTGTGGTGAATGTTGTCTTTGGTATATCCTTCTCCCGAATCTTCAGCTGGTGATATCCTGATCGCAGATCGATCTTTGAAAACACCTTAGCTCCTTGCAACTGGTCAAACAAATCATTGATCATCAGCAGTGGGTATTTGTTCTTAATCGTCACCTCATTTAACGCACGATAATCAACAACCATTCTTAGAGACTTATCCTTCTTCTCAACCAAAAGCACTGGGGCTCCCCATGGTGATGAACTCCGTCGAATGTAACCTTTCTCCAATAACTCCTTGATCTGCTTCTTAATATCCTCCAGATCATTTGCGGGCATCCGGTAGGGTCCCTTTGATATTGGTTCGGTGCCTGGCAGTAGTTCTAGAAAAACTCGATGTCTCGATCCGGCGGCATGCCTGGTAACTCCTCCAGAAAAACATCCGGGTAATCCTTCACAACAGGCACTTCCTCTTGAACAACTCCTGTGAGGGTATTTACTTGGCTCCTCCTAGGCGCATGCCTAGATACATACTTGATCCTTTTCCCCTCAGGGGTGGTGAGATAAATCGACTTACTAGCACAGTCTATGCTTCCTCCATACTTCGACATCCAGTCCATGCCTAATATCACATCCAATCCTTGCGACTCCAAAATTATTAGGTCTGACGGGAAAACATGGCTACCAATGGTTAGGGGTATCTGGTCGCACCATCGACTAGCCATATACTCTGCTCCAGGTGAACTCACTAACAGAGGGGTCCTAATGGTTTGGGTTGGTAATTTAAACTTATCCACGAATCCCCTTGATATGTATGAATGAGATGCACCAGTATCAAAAAGAACAACGGCGGTAAAAGACTTAACCAAAAACTTACCAATAACCGCGTCTGGTTGCTCTTCAACCTCCTCCACGTTAACGTGGTTCACATGTCCTTTGTTGAATGGATTGGGCTTCTCCCCAGCGCTCCCGTTATCGTTTCCATTCTTTGCTTCAGGGCACTCTGTGGCATAGTGTCCAGTCTTCCTGCAATTGAAGCAAGTAATGTGACTTAGGTCTCTCTTGGCGGGTGTGGCTGGGTTGGAGCAGTTCTAATTACTATTTGTTCCGTTTCCAGTCCCATTCTTAGAACCGTTGTGGTTATGCGAACTTCCTCCGTTGTGGTGATTACCTCCATGGTTATGAACAAGTCCTCCCGAGTTCGGGGTTAGGTGAGGTTTCTGCTGAGTTCCAGAATTGTATCTTCCTTGCCCATACTTCCTCTTACGGCTCTCAATCTGCTGCTGCTTCCCTTCAATCATAAGAGCCTTATCTACCAACTCCTGGTAGTGGTTGGAGGTTGCCACCATCAACTGCATGCTCAACTCATCATTCACCCCTTCCATAAACTTCTCCTGCTTCGCGGCATCTGTGGCCACATCATCAGGGGCATAGCGAGATAACTTGCTAAACTCATCCACGTACTGAGCTACAGTATGGTTTCCCTAGCGTAAGTTGTGAAACTCACGCTTCTTCATGCTCATAGCTCCAGTTGAGACATGTGCTGTGCGGAAAGCTTGTTGAAACTGATCCCAAGTGACATTGGCTATGGGGAAAGTGGTCGTGTAATTCTCCCACCATGAGGCTGCTGGTCCATCCAATTGATGTGCGGCAAAGCGCACCTTATCAGTGTCTGTGCAACCTGCGGTGGTCAACTCCCTTCCAATACGGTGTAGCCAATCATCTGCTACTATAGGCTCGGTGCTACTGGAAAACACCGGCGGCTGCAACCTCAGAAAGTGAGCTAAGTTGTCAACTGGAGGCGGGTTATTGTTGTTGTTGTTGCCTTGGTTCTGGACTAACAATTGCATCAAGCCATTCTGCTGTTGGATCAACTGAGTGAGCTCCAGCGGGAAGGTAAATCCGGTGTCACGTCTCGGAGGTATCTGAGGGGTTTAGAGGGGAGAGATTAGAATAGAATGAGGTCTAATGAGAGAAACACTACCCATATGCGCATGAGACAAACACAATCATTTCACTCAAACAATTAAGCAAGGGCATACAAATGGTCTAGAACTATCGTTAAAAGTGCTCAACTACTACTATGTACCTGGGGGTAATACTACTAATCATTTGGTGGTCATCTAGAAATTTTGATCGGTAGAAGATTCCATAATGTCTGCTCCAGCTTCGTCTTCAAAGTCATCTTCACTGGGGTCGGAGTCGGTGTCGGCCATGATAATGTAGTTCTCCGGGCAACTGGAATCGTCGTTATCTCCTCCTGGTGCGGGGTCTCCCATGAATACTCCGATCTTCTTTATCAGGTCGTCATTCTTCTCGAATAGTGTTGCAATTTCCTCCTCGTATCCATCGCGTGTAGACTTGATTTCTTCTTCCATCTCGGTGATCCTTGTCTTCGCCTTCTTTAATGCTAACATGTTTGAGCACATCTGGTTCTCCTGGCATCGAATGTGCTGGTTTAACTCCTGGATGAAAGCTGCAATGGATCTGTCCTTTCGGGTGCTAACTATCTCCCATTGCTCATCTCAGCGCCCACATATCTGATAGATAGTATCCTTAAGATCCTTGTTGTAGACTTCTCCAATGCGTCCCATGGCGATGTGGGCTGCCATGCTCTTGCCTAGACTCCAGGTTGGTGCATCAAAAGAAAACTCTATGGGCTCAGTGATTGGCATGAACGTACTTCCTGGAACTTGAACTTGAATCATCCAGCGCTCCTCTTTTGGTAGAGTGGCGTTGTACGTCCCGGTGAAGCTTGGTATTCTGATGTTCAGGTACCTAGTGACTTCCTTCAAGTGGCGTCCAAAGGGTGTGTCTTCATCCGGTTGAGTGAACTTGATCCTTGTATCCGCCATCCTAAAGAGTAGAAAATAGGAGAGCAGTCAGAAATGAGTACAAAAGAGTGACCTATGGTTTTAGCTTAGTGGTCGTGTCCTACACTCAGCGTGTGCTCTGATACCATCTTGTAGCGACCCGACCTCAAACGGTCAAGTCTCCGTGCTACAGTATCATCCCTGGATCGATAATGCTGACACACACAGTACTCGAAGGATTTATAACAGAGTAGCAATCACACACTTATTACATCGAATGTCTCAAAAGAGAACTTATTACACTAAATATGGCTTAAGGCCATCTAATACAATAACAGCGAAAGGCTTGGAAGATAAAGTGAGTCCATCAACTCCAACGGCATAGCTGAGCTGCACAGCAACAACCTAACAAACCTTACTCTTCGTTTGTAAAGTCTGCAACATAATACGTTGCAGCCCGAAAATGGGTCAGCACATGGAATATGCTGGCAATGTAACACAATAAAGCAAGAACGGGATAATGCTATCACTACATGCATATTTGGCTGGTGGAAAGCTCTATGGTTATAGTTTTTGCGAAAAGCCAATTTTTCCCAACAACAAAGGAATAAATTTTATTTTAACTATCATGGTGGTTGAAACATCATTGAGAAGGTTCCTCCAACTCAATCCCAATTAAAGTAATTATCAACCCAACAATATTAAATTAGAGTGATGAGATACTAATGATACTCCTAGTACTAGATACTCAAAATTGTCCATAACCAGGGACACGGCTAACCATGATTAGTTTATACACTCTGCAGAGGTTTGCACATTTTTCCCCACAAGACTCAATCGCCTCCGTTGGATTTCTCGAACTACATGGTGTTTGAGAAACGGATGACCGAGACACAGTCTTTCAGAAACATTAACTCTTTACTCCGGGCAGATCATACCAAACCAACATCCCTCTACCTACTGATCCACCTCTTCAAGAGCTCACGCAACTTACCCAACTATGCTAGAGCCCATAATAGCTTGTGGCAGCACACGGAAGTTTCTAGCATGAAATATCTCAGTTCCCTTTGAGCCTGGGTGGCGGACCTTAGGATGATCACACAGGTACTCTGGGATATCCTAGGACAACACTGGATTCTCCAGGTGCCCGACAAGCAATCCATCCAGATGTGTATTAAAGTTGCCACCTTAAGTTGAACCATTAATTAACAATCTCACATTTGTCATAGATTCACTCACCCATACCATGTCTACGAGCATAGCATATCAATATAAGCAATACATAGAAGTAACTCCCAAGGGTTTGATAGTAACAGGGCAACAGGTTCTACCTCATCAACTACTTCCCAACCCACAAGTTAATCACAACCTAATCATGTAGTGTTTGAGGATTGGAACTAATGCATAAAACTGGGTATGAAAAGAGAATGATCAATGTGTTACTTGCCTTGCTGACAATCCACAAAACCTAGGGACTCGTAGTAGCACGCTTCGCACTACGGGAATTTTACTACAAACAAACAATAGCATACATAAGCAATCAAGCAAAGATGCACAGGTAAAACTCAAATAAGAATAACTAACCAGAAAGTTCAACTTAAGAACTCTGGTTTGCAAAAAGAATCAAATTTAACAGAGCAACGAAACTCAAATTGCGAAAGAAAGATGATTTGTTTACTAATCTGGACTAAAGTCAAACTTTACAGTATCAAAATCTTGTTCAAGTTGGTTAAGCAGAAAGAGGGTTTCGAGACGAAGATCTAGGCGCTTGAATTGCCGGATTCCGATAAACGAGCGAAAAGATAGACTAAAACGAAAATCGGATCAGAAATCGCGATCGAAAATAATCGCGGAAAATCCGAGAAAAAGAAAACTGATGAACAGGCTAACAAACGTACGTTCGTTGTCTGTAACTAACGAGCGAAAACCGTTCGTAAAAACGAACGTACGGACGAACGTCTGCAAAGTAACTAAACTGAGAAAAAACTAGCGAACTGATCTAAAAAAATGATCTAGGGTTTCTAAAAAACGGATCGGTTTTCTTAAAAAAAACCGGCGGCGGCAACGGCGGCGTTACCTCCGGCAAGGTCCGGTGAGACGGGGTGGCGGCTCCGGCAAGGCGGGCTGCGGCGGCGGGGTGCGTGGGCGGCGGCGGCGGTGCTACAGAGGCGGCGGTGCAGCGCGGCAACGAGGCGGTGGCGGCGCTGCGGTCGGGGCGGGGCAGGCGGCAGGGTTGGGTGGTGGTGGCGGTCTGGGGGCGGGGTATTTAAGGAGGGGGCTGCTTGGGGGAGAGGGCAAGGCGGCGGGGAGGCGGAGTCCCGGCCAGACTCGGGGTCGAGGCGGCGGCGACCTCTCGGTCTCCTGGAGGGAGAAGGCGGGGCGGGGCGAGCGGGCTGGCTCGGCTGGGCTTCGGCCCAATCGGGCGCTGAACTTTTTTTTAATAATTCTCCCGAAATTTAAATAAATCCTAGAAAATAAAATAAAAATCTAAAAATGCCAAAACAAATTTTCGCCGTCTAAATAAAATATTTAGAATGAGATGAACATTTTCTTGGCCCTAAAATGCAATTTTGAAAAACTGCAATTTTTCTAATTGAAATAAAATAGCAATAAACTCCGAATAAAATCAAATACTTGATTGAAATATTTTTTCCCCAATATTTCATTTATTTTGGAGAAGTCATATCATCTCCTCTCATATATTTTAATATGAAATATTTTCGGATAGAAAAATAATAAAACAAATTATCCTCGTTTCAGTATTTGATAAAACTCAAATATGAAACCAGTGTAATCCCCAACTCTCTCCGAGGGTCCTTGAGTTGCTTAGAATTTCGAGGATCGCGATTCGAAATGCAGCAAAAATATGATATGCATGAATGCTCTATGTATAACATTCCAAATTGAAAATTTGGGATGTTACAACTACAGGAGCGGAGGGAGGTCGTGGTGGCCATCCAGCCGCCCTGGCAGCAATCCCGTGCCTCCTCGTCGAGCCCCTTGGCGGATAAGAGCACCCTGCTCGCCCCTTGACCTAACCCTAACCCTCCAGTTTTTCCCCTGCGCCACTTGTGTCGATTTGGAAAAAGAACGAATCCACGGCCGACGTGGTCGCCTTCACCCTCGTCGCTGTCGCGACCAGACACCTCCTCGATGTCCAGGACCACGCCAAGCGAAGCACCACGATGCCCGCCCCCTCCTAGTGCAAGGAGCCACCTAGGATCGCCGCCATTCCTCGCGAACGACTCCGTCTTCGTCAACGCCGGCCGCCACTGCTTCCTTCGATCTGCACCGCTCCGACCTCCTTCGGCTTCCCCGAGCCCTCCACAAGCATTGTCGTGAGCAACATCTACGATCCCCCCTCTCCTGTACGTCGATCTATCACAGCAGGCCGCCAACACCGTCGTGGCCGAACTCCCACCTGCACGCGCGCGCCCATGCACGCTCCCCGCGCTCGCTGTCACGCCTTCGGCTTGCCCCGGTCGCACCCTGCGCTCGCCGCGGTGGCCACGCCCATGCGCGGCCTACGCCCTTGCTCGCCCGCTGCCATGCTACCCCGCCATTCCTGCCCTACCATGTTGTCGTGTCATGCCTGCTGTTGCCGTCCTCTGCCGTTGTCTGCTGCTGCCTCCACATTTGCTTGCTCCTGCCACTTCCAGTTGCCGCTTCCCGCCTTCGGCCACCGCGCTTAGTTGCCGCACCCCCACCCGCCACTGGTGCCGCCCGCCGCTCGTCGCCTGTACCCGCGTGTCCGCTGGTGGCCGCCGCTACTGCTTCACCACTGCGGCCGACCGCTGCTGCTCTACTCGCTGCAGCCTCACAGCCCTGCTGCCGCTGCGCCCCCACCGCCCCTGTCCGTCGTGCTGCACTGCCTGCTACAGCGGATCTAGGCCCCATGCCGGGGGGCCTAGGCCCAAGGCGTGAGGCCCATTTTCTTTGTGGGCTGTATACAAAGGGGGCCCAAGGCGCTGGGCTGGGCTGGATCCGCCCCTGCTGCTGCCGGCCGGCCAAGTGTCGTGGCCGCCGCGCGTTGCTGCCGCTGTGCCCCTGGTCGACCCTGTATAGATTAGAGTGTGTGTGTGTTAGGTTAGGTAGTGGGCTACTGCCATGTCCCTCCCCCCAACATCTAATTAGTTTAGTTGACTAGTTGCAAAATTAGTTAGGTTAACTCACAGTGGGTCCCCCCTTTAATTAAACCTGAATTAAAATCCTATTAAAAATAATAATATTGTGTATGACACTTGGGTCCCACAAGGCCCGTTGACCCAGTCAATTGCTGACTGGCAGTTGACTGTGCCCACATGTCAGCCTTTGGTGCACCGCTGGGTGCACTGCACCGGGTGCACCTAGCATTTTTTGAAGGAAATATGCCCTAGAGGCAATAATAAAGTTATTATTTATTTCCTTATATCATGATAAATATTTATTATTACTGCTAGAATTGTATTAACTGGAAACATAATACTTGTGTGAATACATAGACATACAGAGTGTCACTAGTATGCCTCTACTTGACTAGCTCGTTGATCAAAGATGGTTATGTTTCCTAGCCATTGACATGAGTAGTCATTTGATTAACGGGATCACATCATTAGGAGAATGATGTGATTGACTTGATCCATTCTGTTAGCCTACCACTCGATCGTTTAGTATGTTGCTATTGCTTTCTTCATGACTTATACATGTTCCGATGACTATGAAATTATGCAACTCCCGTTTACCGGAGGAACACTTTGTGTGCTACCAAATGTCACAACGTAACTGGGTGATTATCAAGGTGCTCTACAGGTGTCTCCGAAGGTACTTGTTGGGTTGGCGTATTTCGAGATTAGGATTTGTCACTCCGATTGTCGGAGAGGTATCTCTGGGCCCTCTCGGTAATGCACATCACTTAAGCCTTGCCAGTCAGGTGTCTCCGAAGTTAGTTGTGGGATGACGTATTACGGAACGAGTAAAGAGACTTGCCAGAACGAGATTGAACTAGGTATTGAGATACCGACGATCGAATCTCGGGCAAGTAACATACCGATGACAAAGGGAACAACGTATGTTGTTATGCGGTTTGACCGATAAAGATCTTCATAGAATATGTGGGAGCCAATATGAGCATCCAGGTTCCACTATTGGTTATTGGTCGGAGACGTGTCTCGGTCATGTCTACATAGTTATCGAACCCGTAGGGTCCGCACGCTTAAAGTTTCGATGACGGTTATATTATGAGTTTATGAGTTTTGATGTACCGAAGGTTCTTCGGAGTCCCGGATGTGATCACGAACATGACGAGGAGTCTCAAAATGGTCGAGACATGAAGATTGATATATTGGAAGCCTATATTTGGATATCGGAAGTGTTCCGGGCAAAATCGGGATTTTACCGGAGTACCGGAGGGGTTACCGAAACCACACGGGGGTTTAATGGGCCATAGTGGGCCATAGTGGAGAAGAGGAGGGGTGGCCAAGGCAAGCCGCGTGCCCCCTCCCCCTCTAGTCCAAATTGGACAAGGAGGGGGGCGGCGCCCCCCTTTCCTTTCCCCTCTCTCCTCCTTCCCCCTTCTCCTAATCCAACAAGGAAAGGGAGGGAGTCCTACTCCCGGTGGGAGTAGGAGTCCTCCTAGCGTGCCCCCTCCTAGCCGGCCGCACCTCCCCCTTGCTCCTTTATATACGGGGGCAGGGGGCATCCTAGAGACACAACAATTGATTTGTTGATCTTTTAGCCCTGTGCGGTGCCCCGCTCCACTATAGTCCACCTCGATAATATTTTAGCGGTGCTTAGGCAAAGCCCTGCGTCAGTAGAACATCATCATCGTCACCACGCCGTCGTGCTGAAAAAACTCTCCCTCAACACTCGGCTGGATCGGAGTTCGAGGGACGTCATCTGGCTGAACGTGTGCTGAACTCGGAGGTGCCGTGCGTTCGGTACTTGATCGGTCGGATTATGAAGACGTACGACTACATCAACTACGTTGTGCTAACGCTTCCACTTTCGGTCTACGAGGGTACGTGGACAACACTCTCCCCTCTCATGTGATATAAGTAATACTGCTTACCAGCATGTCATACTTTGGTTCGGCGGTATTGTTGGATGAAGCGGCCCGGACCGACATTACGCGTACGCTTACGCGAGACTGGTTCTACCGACGTGTGTTGCACACAGGTGGCTGGCGGGTGTCAGTTTCTCCAACTTTAGTTGAACCAAGTGTGGCTACGCCCGGTCCTTGCGAAGGTTAAAACAGCACCACCTTGACAAACTATCGTTGTGGTTTTGATCCGTAGGTACAAACGGTTCTTGCTAAGCCCGTAGCAGCCACGTAAAACTTGCAACAACAAATTAGAGGACGTCTAGCTTGTTTTTGCAGGGCATGTTGTGATGTGATATGGTCAAGACATGATGCTAAATTTTATTGTATGAGATGATCATGTTTTGTAACCAAGTTATCGGCAACTGGCAGGAGCCATATGGTTGTCGCTTTATTGTATGCAATGCAATCGCCCTGTAATGCTTTACTTTATCACTAAGCGGTAGCGATAGTCGTAGAAGCATCAGATTGTCGAGACGACCACGATGCTACGATGGAGATCAAGGTGTCGCGCCGGTGACGATAGTGATCATGACGGTGCTTCGGAGATGGAGATCACAAGCACAAGATGATGATGGCCATATCATATCACTTATGTTGATTGCATATGATGTTTATCTTTTATGCATCTTATCTTGCTTTGATTAACGGTAGCATTATAAGATGATCTCTCACTAAATTTCAAGATAAAACTGTTCTCCCTAAGTATGCACCGTTGCCAAAGTTCGTCGTGCCCAAACACCACGTGATGATCGGGTGTGATAAGCTCTACGTCCATCTACAACGGGTGCAAGCCAGTTTTGCACACGCAAAATACTTAGGTTAAACTTGATGAGCCTAGCATATGCAGATATGGCCTCGGAACACTGAGACCGAGAGGTCGAGCATGAATCATATAGTAGATATGATCAACATAGTGATGTTCACCATTGAAAGCTACTCCATTTCACGTGATGATCGGTTATGGTTTAGTTGATATGGATCACGTGATCACTTAGAGGATTAGAGGGATGTCTATCTAAGTGGGAGTTCTTAAGTAATATGATTAATTGAACTTAAATTTATCATGAACTTAGTACCTGATAGTATCTTGCTTGTCTATGTTGATTGTAGATAGATGGCCCGTGCTATTGTTCCGTTGAATTTTAATGCGTTCCTTGAGAAAGCAAAGTTGAAAGATGATGGTAGCAATTACACGGACTGGGTCCGTAACTTGAGGATTATCCTCATTGCTGCACAGAAGAATTACGTTCTGGAAGCACCGCTAGGTGTACCACCTGCGCCAGCAACTACAGACATTGTGAATGCCTGGCAGATGCGTGTTGATGACTACTCGGTAGTTCAGTGTGCCATGCTTTACGGCTTAGAACCGGGACTTCAACGACGTTTTGAACATCATGGAGCATATGATATGTTCTAGGAGTTGAAGTTAATATTTCAAGCAAATGCCCGGATTGAGAGATATGAAGTCTCCAATAATTTCTACAGCTGCAAGATGGAGGAGAATAGTTCTGTCAGTGAGCATATACTCAAAATGTCTGGGTATAACAATCACTTGTTTCAACTGGGAGTTAATCTTTCGGATGATAGCGTCATTGACAGAATTCTTCAATCACTGCCACCAAGCTACAAGAGCTTCGTGATGAACTATAACATGCAAGGGATGGATAAGACGATTCTCGAGCTCTTCGCAATGCTAAAGGCTGTGGAGGTAGAAATCAAGAAGGAGCATCAAGTGTTGATGGTCAATAAAACCACCAGTTTCAAGAAAAAGGGCAAAGGGAAGAAGAAGGGGAACTTCAAAAAGAACAGCAAGCAAGTTGTTGCTCAGGAGAAGAAACCCAAGTCTGGACCTAAGCCTGAGACTGAGTGCTTCTACTGCAAGCAGACTGGTCACTGGAAGCGGAACTACCCCAAGTATTTGGCGGATAAGAAGGATGGCAAGGTGAACAAAGGTATATGTGATATACATGTTATTGATGTGTACCTTTCCAAAACTCGCAGTAGCACCTGGGTATTTGATACTGGTTCTGTTGCTAATATTTGCAAGTCAAAATTGGAACTACAGATTAAGCGGACACTAGCTAAGGACGAGGTGACGATGCACGTGGGAAATGGTTCCAAAGTTGATGTGATCGCCGTCGGCATGCTACCTCTACATGTACCTTCGGGATTAGTATTAGACCTAAATAATTGTTATTTGGTGCCAGCGTTGAGCATGAACATTATATCTGGATCTTGTTTGTTGTGAGACGGATATTCATTTAAATCAAAGAATAATGGTTGTTCTATTTATATGAGTAATATCTTTTATGGGCATGCACCATTGAAGAATGTTCTATTTTTGATGAATCTCGATAGTAGTAATACACATATTCATAATGTTGAAGCCAAAAGATGCAGAGTTGATAATGATAGTGCAACTTATTTGTGGCACTGCCGTTTGGGTCATATTGGTGTAAAGCGCATGAAGAAACTCCATACTGATGGACTTTTGGAATCACTTGATTATGAATCATTTGGTACTTGCGAACCATGCCTCATGGGCAAGATGACTAAAACGTCGTTCTCCGGAACTATGGAGCGAGCAACAGATTTATTGGAGATCATACATACTGATGTATGCGTACTAATGAATATTGAGGCTCGCAACGGGTATCGTTATTTTCTCACCTTCACAGATGATTTAAGCAGATATGGGTATATCTACTTAATGAAACATAAGTCTGAAACATTTGAAAAGTTCAAAGAATTTGAGAGTGAAGTTGAAAATCATCGTAACAAGAAAATAAAGTTTCTACGATCTTATCGTGGAGGAGAATATTTGATTTACGAGTTTGTTCTACATTTGAAACATTGCGAAATAGTTTCCCAACTCACGCCATCCGGAACACCACAGCGTAACGGTGTGTCTGAACGTCATAATCGTACTTTACTAGAAATGGTGCGATCTATGATGTCTCTTACTGATTTACCGCTATCGTTTTGGGGTTATGCTTTAGAGACGGCCGCATTCACGTTAAATAGGGCACCATCAAAATCCGTTGAGATGATGCCTTATGAACTATGGTTTGGTAAGATACCAAAGTTGTCGTTTCTTAAAGTTTGGGGCTGCGATGCTTATGTGAAAAAGCTTCAACCTGATAAGCTCGAACCCAAATCGGAGAAATGTGTCTTCATAGGGTACCCAAAGGAGACAGTTGGGTACACCTTCTATCACAGATCCGAAGGCAAGACATTCGTTGCTAATAATGGATCCTTTCTAGAGAAGGAGTTTCTCTCGAAAGAAGTGAGTGGGAGGAAAGTAGAACTTGATGAGGTAACCGTACCTTCTCCCTTATTGGGAAGTAGTTCATCACAGAAACCGGTTCCTGTGACGTCTATACCAATTAGTGAGGAAGTTAATGATGATGATCATGAAACTTCAGATCAAGTTGTTATTGAACCTTGTAGGTCAACTAGAGTAAGATCCGCACTAGAGTGGTACGGTAATCCTGTTCTGGAGGTTATGTTACTAGACCATGACAAACCTACGAACTATGAAGAAGCGATGGTGAGGCCAGATTCCGCAAAATGGCTTGAGGCAATGAAATCTGAGATGGGGTCCATGTATGAGAACAAAGTATGGACTTTGGTTGACTTGCCTGTTGATCGGCAAGCCAATGAGAATAAATGGATCTTCAAGAAGAAGACTGACGCTGACGGTCATGTTACTATCTATAGAGCTCGACTTGTTGCGAAAGGTTTTTGACAAGTTCAAGGGATTGACTACGATGAGACCATCTCACCCGTAGCGATGCTTAAGTCTGTCCGAATCATGTTAGCAATTGCCGCATTTTATGATTATGAAATTTGGCAAATGGATGTAAAAACTGCATTCCTGAATGGATTTCTGGAAGAAGAGTTGTATATGATGCAACCAGAATGTTTTGTTGATCCAAAGGGTGCTAACAAAGTGTGCAAGCTCCAGCGATCCATTTATGGACTGGTGCAAGCCTCTCGGAGTTGGAATAAACGCTTTGATAGTGTGATCAAAGCATTTGGTTTTATACAGACTTTTGGAGAAGCCTGTATTTACAAGAAAGTGAGTGGGAGCTCTGTAGCATTTCTGATATTATATGTGGATGAAAAATTGTTAATTGGAAATGATATAGAATTTCTGGATAGCATAAAGGGATACTTGAATGAGAGTTTTTCAATGAAGGACCTCGGTGAAGCTGCTTATATATTGGGCATTAAGATCTATAGAGATAGATCAAGACGCTTAATTGGACTTTCACAAAGCACATACCTTGACAAAGTTTTGAAGAAGTTCAAAATGGATCAAGCAAAGAAAGGGTTCTTGCATGTGTTAAAAGGTGTGAAGTTGAGTAAGACTCAATGCCCGACCACTACAGAAGATAGAGAGAAGATGAAAGATGTTCCCTATGCTTCAGCCATAGGCTCTATCATGTATGCAATGCTGTGAACCAGACCTGATGTGTGCCTTGCTATAAGTTTGGCAGGGAGGTACCAAAGTAATCCAGGAGTGGATCACTGGACAGCGGTCAAGAACATCCTGAAATACCTGAAAAGGACTAAGGATATGTTTCTCGTTTATGGAGGTGACAAAGAGCTCATCGTAAATGGTTACGTTGATGCAAGCTTTGACACTGATCCGGACGATTCTAAATCGCAAACCGAATACGTGTTTACATTGAACGGTGGAGCTGTCAGTTGGTGCAGTTCTAAACAAAGCGTCGTGGCGGGATCTACGTGTGAAGCGGAGTACATAGCTGCTTCAGAAGCAGCAAATGAAGGAGTCTGGATGAAGGAGTTCATATCCGATCTAGGTGTCATACCTAGTGCATCGGGTCCAATGAAAATCTTTTGTGACAATACTGGTGCAATTGCCTTGGCAAAGGAATCCAGGTTTCACAAGAGAACCAAGCACATCAAGAGACTCTTCAATTCCATCCGGGATCTAGTCCAGGTGGGAGACATAGAAATTTGCAAGATACATACAGATCTGAATGTTGCAGACCCATTGACTAAGCCTCTTCCACGGGCAAAACATGATCAGCACCAAGACTCCTTTGGTGTTAGAATCATTACTGTGTAATCTAGATTATTGACTCTAGTGCAAGTGGGAGACTGAAGGAAATATGCCTAGAGGCAATAATAAAGTTATTATTTATTTCCTTATATCATGATAAATGTTTATTATTCATGCTAGAATTGTATTAACCGGAAACATAATACTTGTGTGAATACATAGACAAACAGAGTGTCACTAGTATGCCTCTACATGACAAGCTCGTTGATCAAAGATGGTTATGTTTCCTAGCCATTGACATGAGTTGTCATTTGATTAACGGGATCACATCATTAAGAGAATGATGTGATTGACTTGACCCATTTCGTTAGCTTAGCACTCGATTGTTTAGTATGTTGCTATTGCTTTCTTCATGACTTATACATGTTCCTATGACTATGAGATTATGCAACTCCCGTTTACCGGAGGAACACTTTGTGTGCTACCAAACATCACAACGTAACTGGGTGATTACAAAGGTGCTCTACAGGTGTCTCCGAAGGTACTTGTTGGGTTGGCGCATTTTGAGATTAGGATTTGTCACTCCAATTGTGGGAGAGGTATCTCTGGGCCCTCTCGGTAATGCACATCACTTAAGCCTTGCAAGCATTAAAACTAATGAGTTAGTTGCAGGATGATGTATTACAGAACGAGTACAGAGACTTGCCGGTAACGAGATTGAGCGAGGTATTGAGATACCGACGGTCGAATCTCGGGCAAGTAACGTACCGATGACAAAGGGAACAACATATGTTGTTATGCGGTTTGACCGATAAATATCTTCATAGAATATGTGGGAGCCAATATCAGCATCGAGGTTCCGCTATTGGTTATTGGCCGGAGACGTGTCTCGGTCATGTCTACATAGTTCTCGAACCCGTAGGGTCCCCATGCTTAAAGTTTTGATGACGGTTATATTATGAGTTTATGAGTTTTGATGTACCGAAGGTTGTTCGGAGTCCCCGATGTGATCACGGACATGACGAGGAGCCTCGAAATGACCGAGACGTGAAGATTGATATATTGGAAGCCTATATTTGGATATCGGAAGTGTTCCGGGTGAAATCGGGATTTTACCGGAGTACCGAAGGGGTTACCGGAACCCCCTAGGGGTTTAATGGGCCATAGTTGGCCATAGTGGAGAAGAGGAGGGGCGGCCAGGAGGGGGGGCCTTTCCTTTCCCCTCTCTCCTCCTTCCCCCTTCTCCTAATCCAACAAGGAAAGGGAGGGAGTCCTACTCCCGGTGGGAGTAGGACTCCTCCTGGCGCGCCCCCTCCTAGCCGGCCGCACCTCCCCCCTTGCTCCTTTATATACGGGGGCAGGGAGCACCCTAGAGACACAACAATTAATCTGTTGATCTTTTATCCGTGTGCGGTGCCCCCCTCCACCATAGTACACCTCGATAATACTATAGCGGTCCTTAGGCAAAGCCCTGCGTCGGTAGAACATCATCATCGTCACCACGCCGTCGTGCTGACGAAACTCTCCCTCAACACTCGGCTGGATCAGAATTCGAGGGACGGCATCGGGCTGAAAGTGTGCTAAACTCGGAGGTGTCGTGCGTTTGGTACTTGATCGGCCGGATCGTGAAGACGTACGACTACATCAACTCCATTGTGCTAACGCTTTTGCTTTCGGTCTACGAGGGTACGTGGACAACACTCTCCTCTCTCGTTGCTATGCATCACCATGATCTTGCGTGTGCGTAGGATTTTTTTGAAATTACTAGATTCCCCAACATTTTTCCCATTTATTTTCGAATTACAAGTAATTCCAGGAATTTTGAAAATCATTTAAAACTTCGGATAATCATATAAAATAATCCGTAACTCAGATGAAAATACTTTATGCATGAAAGTTGCTCAAAACGACGAGACAAACCCAAATACACAGTCCGTTCGTCCGCCACACGTCCGTAGCATAGCAAACATGCAACCTTCCCCCTCCGGTTTGACTGTTCGAAAACGTCAAACACCGGGAATACTTTTCGGGATGTTTTCCCCCTTCGCCAATATCGCGTAGTACTACGTCAGGTCAACCCTAACACGGCGTATTGCCATGTTATGCTTAGTGATGCTTTGATTGCTCTGTTATTTATTGTGTTCCCCCTCCGTTACTTCTTTATGGTAGACCCCGAGACTGTCGGTGACCCCTAGTTCGACTACAGTGTTGACGACCCCTCCTTCTCGGCAGTGTTTCCAGGCAAGCCCCCCCCCTGATCAACCCGATATTGCCTACTCCTTCTCTCTACTGCTTGCATTAGAGTAGTGTAGCATGTTACTACTTTCGGTTAATCCTATTATGCTGGATAGCCTGTCTTTGCTACTACTGTCATTACCTTTACCTGCAATCCTAAATGCTTAGTATAGGATGCTAGTTTATCATCATTGGCCCTACATTCTTGTCCGTTTGTCATGTTGTACTATCGAGCCGTGATCACTCGGGAGGTGATCACGGGTATATTACTTATATACATAATATATGATACTTGTGGCGACTAAAGTAGGGTCTACTCATAGAGACCCGCAAGTGATTCACGGATTGGGGGCCGAAAGGACGTTTGTCCCGACGGCCCTCTGGGTGGATCTTTGTGGCAGAGCGACAGGGCAGGTTGAGACCACCTAGGTGAGAGGTGGGCCTGGCCCTGGTCAGCGTCCGCGGATACTTAAATTAACATGCTTAATGAGATCTTGGTATTTCATCCGAGTCTGGCCACTAGCCTATACGCACTAACCAACTACGCGGGAACAATCATGGGCACTCGACGTCGTGGTATCAGCCGAAGCCTTCTTGACGTCAGTGACTGAGCGGCGTGCGCCAAGTTGGACCACATAACACAACTTCCTTTGTAATGGAGGTTGCTAGGTCTTCTCACCAGCTGCCCTCGCAACATGCAGGTGTGCAGTGGGCGATGGGCCCAGATCCCTGCGCGCTTAGGATTTAGACCGGCGTGCTGACCTCTCTGTTGTGCCTAGGTGGGGCTGCGACGTGTTGATCTTTCGAGGCTGGACATGATCCAGAAAAGTGTGCCCGGCCAGAGGGATCGAGCGTGTTGGGTAATGTGGTGCATCCTTGTAGGGAAGTTTATCTATTCGAATAGCCGTGTCCCTCGGTAAAAGGACGACCCGGAGTTGTACCTTGACCTTATGACAACTAGAACCAGATACTTAATAAAACACGCCCTTTCATGTGCCAGATACAAACCAGTGATTGCTCTCTAACAGGGCGACGAGGAGAGGATCCCCGGGTAGGATTATGCTATACGATGATACTTGGTGAACTTACCACCTACTCTCTTCTATATGTTTCAAGATGGAGGCTGCTAGAAGCGTAGTCTTCGATAGGACTAGTTATCCCCCTATTATTCTGGCATTTTGCAGTCCGGTCCACATATACTACCCATTTCATTAATACCAATGCATGTGTAGTGTAGATCCTTGCTTGCGAGTACTTTGGATGAGTAATCACTGTTGCTTTGCTCCCCCTTTTCCCCCTTTCTATACCTAGTTGTTGCAACCAGATGTTGGAGCCCAGGAGCCAGACACCACCAACGATGACTCCTACTACACCGGAGGTGTCTACTACTACGTGCAGTCCGTTGCCGACGACAAGGAGTAGTTAGGAGGATCCCTGGCAGGAGGCATGTGCCTCTTTCGATCTGTATCCCAGTTTGTGCTAGCCATCTTATGGCAACTTGTTTAACTTATGTCTGTACTCAGATATTGTTGCTTCCGCTGACTCGTCTATGATCGAGCACTTATATTCGAGCCCTCGAGGCCCCTGGCTTGTATTATGATGCTTGTATGACTTATTTTATTTTAGAGTTGTGTTGTGATATCTTCCCGGGAGTCCCTGATCTTGATCATACATGTTTGCGTGTATGATTAGTGTACGATTGAATCGGGGGCGTCACAAGTTGGTATCAGAGCCGACTGCCTATAGGAATCCCCCTTCCAAACTCCTTGGTTGAAGATGAGTCTAGTCATTGAAAAGGTTTTTACTAACATGGCTGTACGGCTTAGGGGCCCACATCGCCATTGGGTGGTATTAGGATTTCTTATTTCTCATCTATACTCTGGGATTCTGATCTCTCTTCTATTCGGGTTAAATGATTTTGCTAACTCTAACTCTAGGTTCTCGTAAATACTTTCTCCCGGAGAGCCCCTCGGTCCGGACGATCGCCTATTTCACGAGAAGATTCAAAAGATACTCTCCGAGGTTTTCCCGAGACCCTTGTGCCCACCAACCTTACAATTCCCTACCACCGATATACCCTTATGGATAACTACCTACATTTCTCGTTCATACATTCATACCCAGTTGCTCTTGTTATTACAAGATGCCCTGAAACTGAATTCTTTGAGCTTACTGCCCTACAGTTCTTGCCTTATGAATACCCCCTACGGATAATTCCTGGCACTTATCGATTATCCATTCTTCCCCCGTTGTTCATATGATTCACAAGATACATTGAGATGGTATCTGATATTCCGGTAATCCTCTACACGCTATTGCTCTACAATTGTGTGCTTGCATTTTGGTTGCGTTCCTTAAGATCAACAATATTCATTTAGTATCCTTTGTCATTATCATTCCGAGTCTCTTGATTCAATATGTTGCGAATGTTCGCAATCCTCAGTCGGATCCTAGAATTCATCCTTCTGGCTCAGATGCCATTTTGAATAGGATCTGGTTCTCGACCAATCAAATTACCGTCGATTGTATCCCTAAGTCTACTCAACTCATCCATCCTTAATCAGAACGTTTGCTTCTGAGCCCTTTATTTGAAAATCACAATTCCTTTGCATTTGAGCCCTGAATTAGTCAGTTGTTTCTATAATCTAATGCCTTTGCATTGTTACTTCCTCTGGTTGTGTGCCGATGCTCACATCAACTCCGTTATGGACCGACAGATCCTTTGTTGGATTTAATCCAACAACGTCCTTCATATTCAATAACCTTGTGAGCCTTCCCTCGGATACATAGTGCCTTTGGTAAATTTTATCCTCTACTTTCTCAACCATGCTCTACTTTTGAGCTTGTATAAATTACTCTTGAAGTTGTGGTATATGTTTCTAAGATGCCCCGATGGGTTGAAGCTATGCCTTTTCTAATCCGTGTAAACCCGTAAGCTTCTACAAGTCATACTCTAACGGTGTTATGCCAAATAAAATTTCAGCACTACAACTTCATCGAACGTGAGGAGTGAATGAAAGGTTATGCATTGGAGAAGTGGGAGTCGACCTTGAACTTTGTGTTCATGCCCATGGACACGATGTAGAACTTATCATGGAAGCTTCTCGTAAAAATAATTACCCCCTTGTTATAAGTTCATCTTGTATCCGTGGTTTGATCATTTATGATTGTGGTTCCGACCATAATTTCTTCCTTTGATTCCATTTCTTAGACAAGTTAAAGCGCTTGTCTTCTATAGATCAATACACCCCACTTCAACCTTTAATTTGATATGCCTTCGAGTATTATCCCCTTGGTATCTCGAGGATACCATGCCATTGCACTACATCTTATGAATTTGTGCGGGGGTAATACTTTTCCCTGTCATAGTCACTCCATGAGTTCAGGTTTGTCATCAACTGAGAACACGGAATAGTGAATCGAGTCCGCACTGCGATTCAAAAACTCTTAGTAATCTTCATTGCCGAGTTTTTACTCAATCATGTAATTCCCAACTAATTGACTACATCATCATCGTCAGGCTGACTACTTGACCATTCTACCTATGTCCTTCATCCCCGGGACACAATCCCGACAGTGCTCTAAGCTTACATTAAACTTTCCGCATCATATTGTTTGTCTTGAGAGACAACTCTATATTCTGACATGGCATCTTATCTTTTGTTATAGTAACCTTTTGCTTCACCATTCCCTTGGTGTGATGTCGTCGCCGATCGATTACATCTTCTTGAAACCTCTCGATAAATGTGTCGTGATCATCGTCAACATTTTAACTTCTTCCGAGATGTACATTGAGTTCCTGATGAGAAATTCCATGCTTGCCCCTCGATGATTTGTGTTAACATCGACAATATTCATGATTTCCCTCCCAACACAAAACTTGTTCTAGTTTTGCTTTATACCTTGAGTTCCTTGCTATCCGACGTATGTTATACTATACCTTGGAGTATTACCATTGTTTATGTCAAGAATGTCGTGAGAATTTCACCACCTCTTATGAATTATTGATGCAAGTAATACTTCTCACCATAACCTTTTCCTTCTTGGTCCCCGTGTTGATTCTAACTGGGATACCAACAAGTGAACAGTGCTACTTGGATTCTTTACTTCTAGCAACCCTAGTGCTTTGAAGTTGATGGTCAATAGTTCGTTCTTATACTATTGGTTGTTGAACCACCATTCTAACGTTGATCATGCTACCTAATCCCATCTTTCGGGTGCACCTTTCAACCAATGTTTACTTGCGTATGTTTTCCTCAGGCATACATCATTATATTATTTGATCTGACAAATGTTATCTCCTTGTTTACATTATTGAGGAGATCCATCTTTTTGGAAATCTTGATGAGTTGTCGCCAAGTCCATCCACCACCTCCTCATCCTCTCCTTGGTTTAATGATGAACTCTTGTTTTGGAACTCGCTTCCATAGTTCATTTCCCGAGAATCTTCAATGTCGTCTCATCAATTTGTCTCGCACATTTTCTCCTCGGGCCTCCTGGGTTTGAGGTATCTGTAAGTGCATCTAGTGCCCCTTAGTGATTTTGGTGTATTGATGACTTATAGGTTAAGGAACTAATGCGTTTGTGAGTGTACATAGGTCAATAAGTCTATGAGGAGTTTGATATTTACAGAGAAAGTCGACCCCTAAAAATGAATGTCTTCGACTGAAGACTTTGGATTTCTGCAGACTTTCTGAAGACTTTGAAAGTGAAGAAATTGGTGTGACCTTGAAGACTTGGTATTCATTCGAGGAACATGAAGCGTGATTCGTAGTTTCATTTTCTATTTCTTGAGTCATAGGAAACACCGTACTGTTAAAGGGGGTCGAGGAGATACTAAGGAAAAATTTCCAAGTGATGCTCAACTCAAAATCCTACACCTACCAATCCCTTCGAGTGAAGCCATTGGAAATCTCATACAGTTCAGTCATATTCTTCAGTGACAGAGACAAAGTTCTTCTGGTCTCTGAGGAATTTGTTCTAACTGAGGAGTTAGGAATTCGCCAGTGCGGATTGCCTACTCTGTGAGGAACATGATAGCCCTGAGGAATTAGACACTCAAAATTCCGACCGTTCCTGTGCTACGCGCCAGCTGTCCCAAAATATCTACCCACCTAACGGTCATATTATTGAAGGGCATTTATGTCTTATCATGTTGGGCTGCTCCCTAGGCTATAAATAGCCGCCCCCTACAACCAATAGCTGGTTGGCTGCTCTAAGAGAAACTGACACTTGTCAATTGAGAGCATCCCATCCTCCGAGGACTTTGAGCGAAAATCATCAAGTGAGGAAAACCCGAAAACCCAAACCCAAAGACCTAAAAACCCAAAGTGACGGAGCATCACTGAAGAGATTGATCCTGTGTGGATCCGATGCTTGTTACCTTTGAAGACTGTGCTTCTTCCAGACGGTTAGGCGTCATGGTCTGAGCATCCATGAGAAAATTGTGGATCGCCGAGTGACCGAGTTTGTGAAGGTTCGGAAGTCACCTGAAGACTTACCACGAGTGATTGGACGAGGTCTGTGTGACCTTAGTTCAAGGAGAATACGGTGAGGACTGTGTGTCCGGGACTGTGTGTCCTCAGGTTTAAATACCTAGCAGCTCCAACTACATGTACAACTGAGACAGCAGTTGGAACTGGTCTACCAAATCATTGTCTTCACCAAGCCAACTGGTTCTATTTCCTCAACTCTTTCATTTCCTCATAACTGTGTTATGCACTTGTTCAAATCTGTGTTTGAAGACTTTGACTGAAGACTTTCTCAATTTCTTCAGTTTAATTTCTTCAGTCTGTTTGTCTTCATCCTGTTTTATCCTATGTTTACGCTTTCCGTACTCTGTGCTTGTCTTTATTTCATCATGATGACCATTCTTGTGTTCTGTTATGTTTACTTCTGAGTACTTATTCCGCTGCAAGTAGTTCTTCGCTCAGGAATTTCCTCACCTGCAAATTCCTTTGTGAAGAATTCATAAAAATCGCCTATTCACCCCCCTCTAGTCGATATAATGCACTTTCAAATGGTATCAGAGCAAGGTACTCCCTTGTTCTGTGTGATTTTGGTTTAACCGCCTGGAGTTTTAGTTATGTCGACCACAGGTATGATCAAGGTCTCTGCTGGGTGTTCTACCTTCGATGGGATGGACTACCCTTACTGAAAGAATAAGATGCGAATGCATCTTGAGGCAATTGACAACGATCTCTGGTATGTTATGGAAAATGGTGGTCCCTCAGTCACACCTTCTCTGAACACTACTGATGTGAAGAGATTCAAGCAACTCTATTCTCAAGCGAAGAACATCATATGTGGCCATCTGAGCAAAGGGCAGTATGGAAGAGTGAGTGCTTTGGAAACTGCTAAGCTTATCTGGGATAGGGTGTCCAAAGTGAATGAAGGAGTCTCAACTCAACGTGACTCACGTGTTGACGTTCTTCGCAATCCCCTCAACCACTTCAAAAGTCTCGACAATGAAAATGTTCAGCAAACCTTCGATCGCCTCACTGACATCTCAAATGAGCTTCAAGCACTTGGTGCCACTAACATCACCGACCATGAGGTGGTGAAGAAATTGCTGAGATTGCTTGATTCCTCATTTGATACTCTGGCACTGATGATACAAGAATGTGCTGATTACAAGTCACTTGATCCCGCTGATATCCTCAAGAGGCTAAATGCTCTTGAATTCCAGCTTGCTGAGAAGAGAGATCTCTATGGTTCGGGCTATGGAACATCACGTGCCCTGAAGGCCAAGGCTGTCTCTGAGTCTGAAGGTGAAGATTCCGGTAGTAGCCTTGGTGATCCTGAAGAACTGAGCCAGGAGCTAGCTCTGCTCATGAGGAAATCCCAGAAGTTCTCAAGACGTGGTCGTTTTGGAAAATCATCAAGGAGCTATGATCCCTCATCCAGTGACTACAAGAAGAGGTTATGTCACAAGTGCAAGAAACCTGGTCACTACATTCAAGATTGTCCTCAATGGGAAAAGGAATCAAAGAAGAAGAAATACAAGGATTACAGTTGTGATGACTCAAAGAAGAAGAAGAAATCTTCAAAGTCTTCATCAAAATCATCAAAGTCTTCATCTCACAAGAAGAGCAGCTCCAAGAAGGCTCGGGCATTCATTGGCAAGGAAATGGACTTTAAGGCTGAGTCTGAGGAACATGAGGAAGAGGAGGCATCTGAGGAGTCCGAGTCGGGTGTGGCGAGCCTAGCTCTCACTACTGCATTCGTCAGCAAGTCCATCTTCAACTCTGAGGAAAGTGGCTTCTCCAACAAGGCTGACGAAGGCGATGATGACTACGCTCCCACCTATTGCTTCATGGCAAAAGGTGCCAAGGTCCTGAAATATCCCTCCTCTGAATCTAGTGAGGATGAATCTAATGAAAACCTAAAGCCCAACTATTCTAAACTTGCTAAGATTGCTGTGAAACAACAAAAGGCTTTTGAAAAGGTTCAAAACATGCTAGACAAAAGTTATGATATGTTGGGTGAAGAAATGGATCACACTAAAACTTTGACTGAAAATCTTCAGAGACTTCAGTCTAGGTTTGACAACCTTCAAAGTCATCATACCACTCTCTTATCTGATCATGAGAAGCTTTCTTATGAATTTCTTCAAAGAAAGCAAGATCTTGATAAGCTAAGAGTGAGTTATGAAGATCTTCAGAAGGAGCGCGATTCATTACTTGCTCAACAAATCAGCGCCTCTCAGGAAGAATTCATTCCTCCATGCTTAAAGTGCATTGAACGTGAATCTGCTAATTCTCACCTAAATGCTCAAATGCTTCACATGCTACAAATTCTTCAACTGTCTCTGCTATCTCCAATTCCTCATCTGAGGATATTGCTAGTATCACTGACAATGCAGGGCTGAAGGAATTGTATGTGACAGGCATGTACAAAAGCCTCAAAGGCCATCAGACTCTTTGTGATGTGCTTAAAAAGCAGATCCTTAACAGGAACCCTAGGAAAGGGGGTATTCCCTTTGAGAGGAAACTCAATGCTGATGGTACATACTGGAAGCCTGAGCAGTACCCCAAAACCTCATGGGTTGCTGCAAAGGGACCTCCAGTTGATCCATCCAATTTATCTGGCTTTACATGTGAATCTCCTCATTCTTTTGATGAGTCATTTGACTCCAACTATAAACTGTTCAAAAATCAGAACGGTGAAGTATTTGCTAGATATGTTGGCACTAACTGCAGGAACGGTTCCCCTATGAAGAAAATATGGGTTCCCAAAAGGTGCCTTGAAAATCTTCAGGGGAATGTCATCATGACACCACCAGTGAAGAATAGGAACCCTAGATCAAACTCTTCATATGGACCAAATTCTTCATATGGATCCAAGTCTTCATATGGACCAAATTCCTCAAAAGGATCAAAGTCCTCATATGATCATCATCGTGCTAACCCCTCTGTTTCGCAGGGAAGAACTAAGGGCTATGAATATGAGCATTATTCTTATAACCATTATGTTCATAAGTCCTAGAAGAATTTCTCTGCTTATTCATATGCTTATCCTAACAGCTCTTATGTGAAACGAAATGGACTGGCTTCTATGCCACCATTCTCTTATGGAGCTCGCAAAATGATGAACTCTTTGCCACCCCTTTAGATGTGGGTGGGGAAGAAAAAGAACTAACCTCTTATGCAGGATCAGGTCTCTAGACGTGCTTGAACGTCTGAGGAATTTGCTGGAGACCTGAAATTTTGCCTGAATGGACGCAGGCTAATCTTGAAGAAATGAATCCTCATTTCTCATGTCCTCATACTGCTATATCTGTTTTACTGCTTGACGAAATTGATCTGATGAATTTGATCTCATATTCTTCACTGATGAAGTGTATAAGTTTGTAAGATGCACTAATTCATCTGCAGGATGATCAACCCAAACCCAATGAGTGGGTCCTCGATAGTGGATGAACAAATCACATGACTGATGACAAGAGTCTATTGGTGGATATTCCCTTATCTTCATCGCATCTGAAGCATATCATCTTCGCTGACAAAGGCAAAAGCAAGGTATTGGGTCTAGGTAAGGTTGCGATCACAAAGATCGACACATGGACAAAGTCATGCTTGTCGAGTCTTTAGGATACAACCTCATGTCTGTCTCAATGCTTTGTGATCTTGAGATGGTTGTTGTCTTTGGCAAGTATCGTTGTGTTGTGATCATGGAAGCTGACCATTCCAAAGTCTTCGAAGGCTTTAGGAGAGGAGATCTGTATATTGTTGATTTCTCTACAGGATCACAACCAGCTATATGTCTTCTTGCAAAAGCTTCAGAAGGCTGGCTATGGCATCGACAACTTGATCATGCTGGAATGAGGAACTTGCACACGCTTGCGAAGAAGAAGGATGTCATTGGCATTGAGAATGTCAAATTCCTCAAGGATCACTTATGTGGAGCTTGTGAAGCTGGAAAGATGACCTAGGCCAAGCATCCAGCGAAGACTATCATGACCACTACTCGACCATTCAAATTGCTTCACATGGACCTCTTTGGTCCTAATCATTACTCAGCAGTCACAAATGATGCATCTCTCTATGGCTTTGTTATTGTTGATGATTATTCTCATTACGCTTGGGTACATATTGTCACTCACAAGCATGAAGTGCAGGAATTCTTCAAACGATTTTCCTCGAGGGCCTCAACCAACTTTGGTGTGAAGATCAAGCACATCAGAAGTGACAATGGAACTGAGTTCAAGAACTCTGGTCTTGATGACTATCTTAATGAACTTGGTATTACTCATGAGTTGTCTGCTCCTTATACTCCTCAACAGAATGGCGTCGTGGAGCACAAGAATAGGACTCTTGTTGAGATGGCTTACACTATGCTTGATGAGTACAAGACGCCTCGTCACTTCTGGATTGAGGCAATTTATACTGCGTGCCACATCATCAACAGGGTTTATCTTCACAAATTCTTCAAGAAGACTGCTTATGAACTCCTCACTGACAAGAAACCCAATGTGAGTTATTTCAAAGTCTTCGGTTCTAAATGTTGGATTAGAGATCCTCATCACAATGCTAAATTTGCACCGAAAGCACATGAAGGTTTTATGCTTGGTTACGGAAAGGACTCACACACCTACAGAGTCTTAAACAACGTTCTTCACATGGTTGTTGAAATTGTAGATGTGTGGTTCGATGAAACTAATGGCTCGCAAAGAGAGCACCTACCTTCTGTGCTAGATGAACAGTCTCCTGAGGAAACCATCAAGTTCAAGGCTACTGAGGATGTCATTCCTACTAAAGAACCTGCTGAAGAAGTTATTCCAGAAAGTGAAGAACGTCATGCTGATGCACCTGAGGAAAATGATACTGAAGAAAATGCTGATCAAATTCCTCAAAGACAACCCGCTCATCCTCATGTCACAAATGAAGTGCAGATTGAGAAAATCATCAGTGACATTAACATTCCAGGTCCTCTCACACGCTCAAGAGCTTCTCATTTGTCTAAATTTTGTGGGCACTTTGCTTTTGTCTCTATCACAGATCCCACTAAGGTAGATGAAGCATTTCTAGAGCCTGAGTGGATTCAGGCTATGCAAGACAAATTGCATCAATTCAAGCTCAACAACGTCTGGGAACTGGTTAAACGTCTAGATCCTCGCAAGCACAATATCATTAGTACAAAGTGGATCTACCGCAGCAAGCAAGATGAAAATGGCCATGTGGTGAGGAATAAGGCACAACTTGTAGCTCAAGGCTACACACAGGTTGAAGGAATTGATTTCGATGAAACTTTTGCACCTGTTGCTAGACTTGAGGCTATTCGCATATTACTTACTTATGCTAACCATCATGACATCATGTTATATCAAATGGATGTGAAAAGTGCATTCCTTAATGGTAAGCTTGAGGAAGAAGTATATGTTGCTCAACCCCCAGGTTTTGAAGATCCTAAGTATCCTGACAAAGTCTTCAGACTCAATAAGGCCCTCTATGGCCTCAAGCAGGCCCCTTAGTCATGGTATGATACTTTGAAGGAATTCCTCATGAAGAAAGGCTTCAAGCCTGGTTCACTCTATGTCACGACCGGTTTTCCGGGTATAAATTTCCAGAAAAAGACTATCGTGCTCATCAGCCCCAGGATTACTGTTAGCTGATGAGGCTCCAACTTGATACAGAAATTCCAAGCGAAATACAAAATATGTAGTACAAGACCATTCTGGCCTGTGAGTACAATAAATGGTTTCTAGTGGTTGAGGGCGGAAGCGGTTAGAGGATCATCAGGGTCTATGGGACTCCATTTCCCAACAGGAACAGCTGACCAGGTTAACTCCTATCTTCACGAGGCTGCTATGACCGTTGCTTAGGTTCCGGGGCTGTCATCGCGTCGCTCCTCTCCGTGCAAGAAGTCTGGCCAAGACAATAGCTAGGGACAAGCCAGTGAGTACTTTGAATGTACTCGCAAACATTATGAACACAGGTATAACATAACAATGGTGTGCTGAAAATAGTTTATGCTCATGACGTCAGTCACAAAAGATAAATAAAATTCTGATGCGTGCAAGCATGTTATTTATGAATATGCAATAACATAGTAGTATTAAAATTTATGAAATAAATAACAAGCAATACCACAGTCGGACGTCTGAGCGACACCACATAAAGGTCTTTAAAAGAAATGCCACAGTCGGGCATCTGAGCGACACCACATAAAGGGCTTTAAAAGAAATGCCACAGTCAGGCGTCTGAGCGACACCACATAAAGTGCTTTAAAAGAAATGCCACAGTCGGGCGTCTGAGCGACACCACATAAAGGGCTTTAGAAGAAATGCCACAGTCGGGCGTCTGAGCGACACCACATAAAGGGCTTTAAAAGAAATGCCACAGTGAGGCGTCTGAGCGACACCACATAAAGGGCTTTAAAAGAAATGCCACAGTCGGGCGTCTGAGCGACACCACATAAAGGGCTTTAAAATAAACAATCATAGTGAATATCTCGGAGGTAAAACCATCCCAGAGATACTCGATAATAACAATAATATCGCGGGTTAGTTAACAATAATAATAATCATAATTATCACAAGTCACAAGTAGTAATTCCAGTTCCGGTTTAATAGTTTCACCTCCGAAGACCGACACTAAGGCCGACACTTGACCCATCCCAGACTGTAGTCCTTAACCAAGGACACGGCTATTCGAATAGGTTTAATCTCTGTAGAGGGTGTACTCTTTACCCACGAGTAACGGATTCCTTTAGTCGATCGGGACTAATTTCCGTCTACGGTCTTTTAAATGAAAACGCACCTGACTTGCATACACCAGCTTAACTCACCGGTGTCTGGAATCACCCATGACACTCGTTAAGCAAAACTCTAAGTGGGGAGGCTACAACCTCGATTAGCATGGGATCACAAAATTTATACCGCGCGCAAAGCTGGGGAAGCTACCCCCTCGGCTACAATCGAAACACCCATGCCCCCTGACCGGATGACGGGCTTTAATCTATGGCCGTGGTACCCTCATCCCGGCCCCTCTGTACGGTGTGTGCTAGAAAGGGGTTGACAAATTACTAAACCGTACTCTACTTGTTGTAGAGACGAGTGATAGTATGATGCAAGTATGGGGGTTACTAGCATAAGACTCGATCTACGGTCGACTCAGGAGGTTTATAATTTCCCTACATGACATGTATAACAAAAATATTTCAACCAACAGAATCATCGATCATTACACCTCACTTATGCCATACCGGACATAACCGTCCTGACGGATACCGGCGACAAACTCATGCCTACCCAAGGCAGAGGTTTTCCCGGATTCCTTTCGGCATGCATGCAAGGCACATGAGGATGATTATCATCACAAGTGTGTTCATTTCCAACAGCATGGAAATCACTAATATGCACTCATGCATATGACCAAATCACATGAAATAACAAGTCCTTCGAAATGAGGTGGTGTTATAAACGTGTCAACGAACACACCAAAAATATTATGCCGGGATTCAGAATGCTTGCCTTCAAGTTGTGGGGAGGTGAGATGCATCCTAAAACTTTTGAAAGCCTTTCTCCTCTCTCCAAAATCCTATTAAAAATATTTTTGAATCAATATATAGTTTCAAAAACAGTACCAAAAGGTTGTCTGAAAATTTTCAAAATAAATATTAAAATAAACTAGACAAAATTTTAAAGAGAACAGAAAAGAATCAATCAAAAATCCTTCTCTATTTAAAAGTTATAAGAGTTTTGGTCCAACGACCCATCTGTAATGAAACAGAAAACTCCCAGGGGCTTAAACAGAAAAGCGCAGAAAATGGTTCAGAGTAGAAATCGTATTTGCCAAAGTACGCTTTCAGAAAACGATTCAAAAAAATAGCAGAGAGGCTGACGGGCGGGTCCCACCCGTCAGGTTTGAATTTTTAAACGAGTGAGACGGGGCTCGTCGGCGCCCGAGAGCCGCGGTGGTCGCCGGCGGCGATCCACGGCGAGACAGGAGGATCGAAGGGTACCTTCGTGATCAGCACGTCCTTCCGCGACTGTGGGTGGTGGTGGTGGTCGCCGGCGAGCACTGTGTCGACGGCGGCCCTTGCTCCGGCGGACGGCGGTTCAGACAGTCGTGGATCTCGCCGGAGGGAGCTGCGGGGGTCAAATTGAAGTGGGGTTTAGCTTTCTGGAGGTGGTACGAGGCTACGGGCGAGAGTAGGGCGGCGGAGGAGTTCTCACCAAAGAGAACGTTGCCGGAGCCCGAGGCGGACGGAGGTGGCAGGAGTCGAGGAAGAAAGGCCCCTCGAGGCTCTTCCAGTGGCTAGGCGGGGTCTGGTGAGGTGGTGGAGTTGTGCGGGGGCGAGAGCAAGCTCGGGGGGTGCTATTTATAGCCGGCCCGAGGCGGTTGCCGTGAACGGGTAAGTCTGGCGAGTGATTACGGCGACGCTGTGGCTGGACGGTCGGCTTAGGAGCTGGAGCATCGACTAGACGGAGCATTGGTGCTGTTTCAGTGTCCATCTCAGCACGGGAGGGGGTGGTTACGGCCTGTCCTCGACGGAACGGCCGCACGGCACGTCGGCGGCAGAGAACGCGCTCTGCGCGTGCCAGGCCACGGCGATGGTGCTGCATGCGTGCGCTGGCAAGGAGGTGGCCACGCGGAGCTCTCAGAAGGTTTGGGCGGCGACGAACGGCGTTATGCCGCAGTGTTGCCCCCTGTCAGCCGTTACGGTGGTTCTGCCGCCGCGGGACACGCCGGCGCAGGCGGGCCAGGGCGCCACCGACGCCAGGAAGGCGCCAAGCGCGCGTGTGGTGCTCCGGACAAGAGGGAGGGGCTGCGAGCATCGAGCCAAATGCACAGTGGGCATGTGACTGAAGTTCTGTCGGGGAAACGACACTGAAACTCTGAATTTACTGAATATGAACAAAAACAGTGCATGCCAAGTGTTCGGCAGAATGATTCTGGTGAGTAGGGATTTTTCCTTGAGCTGATTTTTGGTGGAGAGGTCTATCATTGCAACTAGAGGTTGCCTGAATTTTGGTGGAATTTTTGGATGAGTGGAGATATGAATTTCACCAAATTTGGCAAATCTAGTCCAAACTTGCAGAGACTGTAATTTGAAAAGGAGAGGGGTGAAACATGATGGTTCTAGGTTGTGGGTACCAAGGACTATCCAGGAGAGTTGGTTTGAGGTCAAAACTCAAATGCATCTTGGTACTTGCTTTGTAAATCCCTCAGGTTCAAAACAATAGACAGAATTGTTTTGGGGAGGGAAATAAATGAAGTAAAATCAAAAAAATGAGTTGGACTTGTTGGGACAGAATATATGGATTGCCCCAAAGGGGAAGGAGTGTTTTTGGGAGGTTTTACCACATGAGGAATGGTAAAATCATGGGTGGTTTCAATATAAGATAAGTCCCAAAACTCCTAGGGTTTTTCTCTTAAAGAAAATAAATCCCAAAAATTTAATTTGAGAAGGGGACAAACAGAAGAAAGGTTTTTAATCACCAAACACCAGTGTTGATAAAGATACCAAAATACAATCCTTGCCAAGGGGAAAAAGTTTTGAGAGGGAAGAAAGTCCAATAAATTTTGGGAAGTATTTCACTTGAGGTAAAAACTCCATGATAATAAGAAAGTAAATGTTTCAAAAATCAAAAGTGAGTCCAGAAAATAGAAGTTTTAATTTCCTGGTAAATTTTTAATATAATAAAACGTGGTTAAATTTTTGGGGTGTTACAATTACTACCCCCCTTAAGAAAAAATATCGTCCTCGAGATTTGCTAAGAGCCGTTGTGAAAAATAAATACTCCATATGTGTACGAGCGGTTGTGAGGCTGCTGCCGTGGTGCTGCATGAATAAAAATAATCCATGCCGTGAGAGGATAAAAGATGTAGCAATTCTGGAAAAAGAAATCTCATTCCAGGATTTCCGCGGTTACACAGGTTATTCACGAAGACAACCACTCACATAAGTAGAAACTAAATACTCGACTCGTCGCACAAATCTGAGGTACCATGCATAAGATACAATGTAATAATAAATGCTGAAATAACAAACACAGCAGTGACATCTAAAATGAGAAAGGTAACTGGACAGGGTCTTGAGAAAAGTCTCTGGTAATGGAATACACTCCTCTTCTATCGGAGGAAGTGGATTGACCAGTCGATGTATGAGTCTCTCCGGGTCGGGCCTCAGTGGTCTACCGATGGCAATCTGAGGATTCAAATTAGCGAGACCCTGGAGATAATCCATCACTCGCTGGTTCAAATGCTCTTGAGAGATGATGTACTGGATAAGGTTGGCTAGCACTGGGTCTCTCTCAATCCGTCCACCGGGAAAAGATGTCACTCCTCCGGGTGTTGCATGGCTCAGAAAATAATAATATCCTCGTTCGCGGGCATAAGGTACTGCAGATCGAAGACGAGCAATTGCTTCGTTCGCAGCAGCTTCTATGGCCAAGCGTGGGGTCGGCATAGATTTCCCTACGAAGGAAACCTCTGTTGGATCTTGGTTGGGGTCTATAGGAGGAATGTGTACTGCTGCCCAATATTCCGAGGTGGATGGGGTGATTCTTGATTTGAACAGCTCGTACTGGGGTGGCTGGGTAGAACCCATGGTACTGCAGGTAAAGTCCCACAATATTTTGACAAAGCTACCTGGGGTTGCATCTGGGGTTCTCCGATAAATACTAGGGCTCGGCATGGCAAGAAATGGTTGTGAGAGTGGTGCACGAGGTGAGGGTTGCTGGGTAAGGTCACAAGGTGGCCTTCTTATATAGCATTTGGGCTGGTTTATTTACCGTGGTGAAAGGTAATAAAATTGCCAGATCACCTCCAAAGGTCGGGGTCAGTGAGACAGATACACATATCTCATAAAGAGACGTGTTACTGTAGGTGTCGTCAGGGTTGGTTTTGGTAGTTGCGCCCGGAAAATGGGCAACTATGCGCTGACAAAGAAAATATGCAAGGCTACCATTAAAGCAGAGGCACAACGACAGGCTGCGGGAATATACACGGTCGCACGATTACAAAGCGAGGATACACTAAGACTCGGTACTACTCATATGGCTTAGTCTACCTCGTTTATGTCTAAACGGGCGTGCCTGGTGGATGTCGAGGCTTCTCCACGTGTCTCACTGTCAGGATTAGTCGGAGATGGCGGAGGAACTACAGGGTCAGGGTAGCGATGATGACCATCGCGGGGATTGTTGGCCACAATCCCGTTAGAGTGTGCTCCCAAAAGGTGATGAAGCACTGCTAGGGTCACCAAAGCATCTCGGTCGATGGCTGAAGCTGACCTCAGGGCCGCGATCGGTTGTCCGAACAGCACGACTGGGTTGTCGGTGTTGGGCTCGTCTTCCCTGCTTGCCGGGGCTCGGCGAACCAGCTCTCCACGAGCTGCGATCAGATCAATGGTGATCTGGTCGAACAATGCCTCTAATGCACTTACATAGCGCACTAGGTGCAACAATGCGGGGTCCATCTCGTGATCTCCATTGGCAACTTGGGGTGGTCTACCATACCCTTCACGCCTGGGGTAGTAGTAGAACAAGCGACAGTTAACTCTGGGTGACAACTGCCGGAGTTGAACTATAGCTTCTCGAGTGGATAGCTGGATGGCTTGTGGCTCGAAGGAAGTTGTCCTTCCGGTGAACCTGTAGGGGCATTCTGGCGACAGACCCCTACCGTAGATGTGCACAGTGGCCCAGAATTGGCGGTCTTCACCGCTGATGGGTCCTTGGTACACAACATATTCTGGGGGCTCTTCTAACGCATAGGCACGACGGGTGAGGTTTGCGAGTATGGTCACGAAACCTCCAAGATTGGTTGCTGTGGTCTCATTGTGCACTATGGGGCCAGGCATTGTGGCTAGGTTGGGGAAGAGGTTGTGCTGTGCTGGGTTGAGGCTAGCGTGCCCTTTTTATAGAAAAGGGGACGGAGTCTTCCTTCGCATGCTTGCGAATGAGACATTTTTGCCATCAGTCACTGGTGTGCGATCGACAGGCTAGACTGATAGGTTGGGCACCGACTGCCAAAAGTGTCGGGATCACTGTGTGGCTATCTTGCACGGGAAGCTTGGCTGGGGTTTTGGTTAGGGTCTGGTAGGCTGGTTTGCCTAAGTTTATTGACCTGGCTAAGATAGAATTAGCCAATGGTTAGCCTGGCTCTGATACCAAGTCTGTCACGACCGGTTTTCTGGGTATAAATTTCCAGAAAAAGACTGTCGTGCTCATCAGCCCCAGGATTACTGTTAGCTGATGAGGCTCCAACTTGATACAGAAATTCCAAGCAAAATACAAAATATGTAGTACAAGACCATTCTGGCCTGTGAGTACAACAAATGGTTTCTAGTGGTTGAGGGCGGAAGCGTTTTGAGGATCATCAGGGTCTATGGGACTCCATTTCCCAACAGGAACAGCTGACCAGGTTAACTCTTATCTTCACGAGGCTGCTATCACCGTTGCTTAGGTTCCGGGGCTGTCATCGCGTCGCTCCTCTCCGTGCAAGAAATCTGGCCAAGACAATAGTCAGGGACAAGCCAGTGAGTACATTGAATGTACTCGCAAACATTATGAACACAGGTATAACATAACAATGGTGTGCTGAAAATAGTTTATGCTCATGAAGTCAGTCACAAAAGATAAATAAAACTCTAATGTGTGCAAGCATGTTATTTATGAATATGCAATACATAGTAGTATTAAAATTTATGAAATAAATAACAAGCAATACCACAGTCGGGCGTCTGAGCGACACCACATAAAGGGCTTTAAAAGAAATGCCACAGTCGGGCGTTTGAGCGACACCACATAAAGGGCTTTAAAAGAAATGCCACAGTCGGGCATCTGAGCGACA
>NC_041389.1:60712857-60752072 GCF_002162155.2 Triticum dicoccoides | reverse complement strand
CGACACCACATAAAGTGCTTTAAAAGAAATACCACAGTCGGGCGTCTGAGCGACACCACATAAAGGGCTTTAGAAGAAATGCCACAGTCGAGCGTCTGAGCGACACCACATAAAGGGCTTTAAAAGAAATGCCACAGTCGGGCATCTGAACGACGCCACATAAAGGGCTTTAAAAGAAATGCCACAGTCGGGCGTCTGAGCGACACCACATAAAGGGCTTTAAAATAAACAATCATAGTGAATATCCCGGAGGTAAAACCATCCCAGAGATACTCGATAATAACAATAATATCACGGGTTAGTTAACAATAATAATAATCATAATTATCACAAGTCACAAGTAGTAATTCCAGTTCTGGTTTAACAGTTTCACCTCCGAAGACCGACACTAAGACCGACACTTGACCCATCCCAGATTGTAGTCCTTAACCAAGGACACGGCTATTCGAATAGGTTTAATCTCTGCAGAGGGTGTACTCTTTACCCACGAGTAACGGATTCCTTTAGTCCATCGGGACTAATTTCCGTCTACGGTCTTTTAAATGAAAACGCACCTGACTTGCACACACCAGCTTAACTCACCGGTGTCTGGAATCACCCATGACACTCGTTAAGCAAAACTCTAAGTGGGGAGTCTACAACCTCGATTAGCATGGGATCACAAAATTTATACCGCGCGCAAAGCTGGGGAAGCTACCCCCTAGGCTACAACCGAAACACCCATGCCCCCTGACCGGATGACGGGCTTTAATCCATGGCCGTGGTACCCTCATCCCGGCCCCTCTGTACGGTGTGTGCTAGAAAGGGGTTGACAAATTACTGAACCGTACTCTACTTGTTGTAGAGACGAGTGATAGTACGAAGCAAGTATGGGGGTTACTGGCACAAGACTCGATCTACGGTCGACTCAGGAGGTTTATAATTTCCCTGCATGACATGTATAACAAAAATATTTCAACCAACAGAATCACCGATCATTACACCTCACTTACGCCATACCAGACATAACCGTCCCGACGGATACCGGCGACAAACTCATGCCTAGCCAAGGCAGAGGTTTTCCTGAATTCCTTCCGGCATGCATGCAAGGCACATGAGGATGATTATCATCACAAATGTGTTCATTTCCAATAGCATGGAAGTCACTAATATGCACTCATGCATATGATCATATCACATGAAATAACAAGTCCTTCGAAATGAGGTGGTGTTATAAACGTGTCGACGAACACACCAAAAATATTATGCCGGGATTCAGAATGCTTGCCTTCAAGTTGTGGGGTGGTGAGGTGCATCCTAAAACTTTTGAAAGCCTTTCTCCTCTCTCCAAAATCCTATTAAAAATATTTTTGAATCAATATATAGTTTCAAAAACAGTACCAAAAGGTTGTCTGAAAATTTTCGAAATAAATCTTAAAATAAACTAGACAAAATTTTAAAGAGAACAGAAAAAGAATCAATCAAAAATCCTTCTCTGTTTAAAAGTTATAAGAGTTTTGGTCCAAGGACCCATCTATAATGAAACAGAAAACTTCCAGGGGCTTAAACAGAAAAGCGCAGAAAACGGTTCAGAGTAGAAAGCATATTTGCCAAAGTACGCTTTCAGAAAACGATTCAAAAAAAATAGCAGAGAGGCTGACGGGCGGGTCCCACCCGTCAGGTTTGAATTTTCAAACGAGCGAGACGGGGCTCGTCAGCGCCCGAGAGCCGCGGTGGTCGCCGGCGGCGATCCACGGCGAGGCAGGAGGATCGGAGGGTACCTTCGTGATCAGCACATCCTTCCGCGACTGTGGGTGGTGGTGGTGGTTGCCGGCGAGCACTGTGTCAACGGCGGCCCTTGCTCTGACGGACGGCGGTTCGGGCAGTCGTGGATCTCGCCGGAGGGAGCTGCGAGGGTCAAATTGAAGTGGGGTTTAGCTTTCTGGAGGTGGTACGAGGCTACGGGCGAGAGTAGGGTGGCGGAGGAGTTCTCACCGAAGAGAACATTGCCGGAGCCCGAGGCAGACGGAGGTGGCCGGAGTCGAGGATGAAAGGCCCCTCGAGGCTCTTCCAGTGGCTAGGCGGGGTCTGGTGAGGTGGTGGAGTTGTGCGGGGGTGAGAGCAAGCTCGGGGTGCTATTTATAGCCGGCCCGAGGCGGTTGGCGTGAATGGATAAGTCCGGCGAGTGATTACGGCGACGCTGTGGCTGGACGGTCGGCTTAGGAGCTGGAGCATTGACTATACGGAGCATTGGTGCCGTTTCAGTGTCCATCTCAGCACGGGAGGGGGTGGTTACGGCCTGTCCTCGACGAAACGGCCGCACGGCACGTCGGCGGCAGAGAACGCGCTCTGCGCGTGCCAGGCCACGGCGACGGTGCTGCATGCGTGCGCTGGCAAGGAGGTGGCCACGCGGAGCTCTCAGAAGGTTTGGGCGGCGACGAACGGCATTATGCCGCAGTATTGCCCCCTGTCGGCCGTTACGGTGGTTCTGCCGCCGCGGGACACGCCGGCGCAGGCGGGCCAGGGCGCCACCGACACCAGGAAGGCGCCAAGCGCGCATGTGGTGCTCCGGACAAGAGGGAGGGGCTGCGAGCATCGAGCCAAATGCATAGTGGGCATGTGACTGAAGTTCTGTCGGGGAAACGACACTGAAACTCTGAATTTACTGAATATGAACAAAAACAGTGCATGCCAAGTGTTCGGCAGAATGATTCTAGCGAGTAGGGATTTTTCCTTGAGCTGATTTTTGGTGGAGAGGTCTATCATTGCAACTAGAGGTTGCCTGAATTTTGGTGGAATTTTTGGATGAGTGGAGATATGAATTTCACCAAATTTGGCAAATCTGGTCCAAACTTGCAGAGACTGTAATTTGAAATATTTGAAAAGGAGAGGAGTGAAACATGATGGTTCTAGGTTGTGGGTACCAAGGACTATCCAGGAGAGTTGGTTTGAGGTCAAAACTCAAATGCATCTTGGTACTTGCTTTGTAAATCCCTCAGGTTCAGAACAATAGACAGAATTGTTTTGGGGAGGGAAATAAATGAAGTAAAATAAAAAAAATGAGTTGGACTTGTTGGGACAGAATATATGGATTGCCCCAAAGGGGAAGGAGGGTTTTTGGGAGCTTTTACCACATGAGGCATGGTAAAATCATGGGTGGTTTCAATATAAGATAAGTCCCAAAACTCCTAGGGTTTTTCTCTTAAAGAAAATAAATCCCAAAAATTTAATTTGAGAAGGGGACAAACAGAAGAAAAGTTTTTAATCACCAAACACCAGTGTTGATGAAGATACCAAAATACAATCCTTGCCAAGGGGAAAAAGTTTTGAGAGGGAAGAAAGTCCAATAAATTTGGGAAGTATTTCACTTGAGGTAAAAACTCCATGATAATAAGAAAGTAAATGTTTCAAAAATCAAAAGTGAGTCCAGAAAATAGAAGTTTTAATTTCCTGGTAAAATTTTAATGTAATAATACTTGGTTAAATTTTTGGGGTGTTACACTCGACCCTACTCTTTTCACTAAATCTTATGATGGTGAACTGTTAGTGTGCCAAATATATGTTGATGATATTATCTTTGGCTGTACTGACCAACATTATAGTGATGAATTTTCCTATATGATGAGTGAAGAATATCAAATGTCTATGATGGGAGAGTTGAAATTCTTCTTAGGTCTTCAAATTCATCAACAGCGCAATGGCATATTCATATATCAAGAGAAATACCTCAAGGATGTAGTGAGGAAATTCGGCATGCAAGATTGCAAAGGGGTCAAAATTTCAATGCCCACAAATGGCCATCTATGCACTGATGAAAACGGTATTGACTTCGATCAAAAGGTATACTGCTCCATTATTGGTTCTTTATTGTACTTTTGTGCATCTAGGCCAGATATTATGCTTAGTGTTTGCATGTGTGCCCGATTTCAAGCTACACCGAAGGAATCACACCATAAGGATGTGAAGGATATTCTTCGATATCTAGCTCACACACCAACACTTGGATTATGGTACCCCAAGGGCTCGTCTTTTGATCTCATTGGATATGCAGACTCGGACTATGCTGGTGACTGTGTGGACCGCAAGTCAACATCAGGCACATGTCATTTCCTCGGGCGATCTTTGGTCTGTTGGTCCTCGAAGAAACAGAACAGTGTATCATTGTCTACTGCTGAAGCTGAGTACATTGCTGCTGGTTCGTGTTGTGCACAATTGCTATGGATGAAGCAAACCCTCAAGGACTACATCATCAACCTGAAGAATGTGCCTCTCTACTGTGACAATGAGAGTGCCATCATAACCCAGTTCAGCACTCGAAGACAAAGCACATTCAGATTCGTCATCATTTTCTTCGTGATCATGTGTTCAAGGGCGACATCTCCATCGAGCACGTGAAGACTGAAGACCAGCTAGCCGATATCTTCACAAAGCCCTTGGATGAGAAGAGATTTAGCAAGTTGCGGTGTGAGCTAAATATCCTAGAATCTTCGAATGTCCTTTGAAAAGGACACACATCCTAACACTTATGCAAAATTGATGACTTAGATGTGAAACACACGAAGTGACGTTTTTCTTCAATCAATGAAGACTAACCTCTAAGTGTGAAGAAATGAACAAAGAATTTGATTCTCAGAGCCCTACGACAATTGTACGCGGTGTCTGAAATCATCATTCTTATACGCTGGGTCATGCCACCACCAAAAGTTGAAAATCTTCAATTTGAGTTTTTCCTCAGTAGTTGAAATTCCTCAGTTGTTCATATTATTCAACTTTGCATTGTCTTCTCTGTTTCCGTCGCTTTTCTTCATTGGCTATATAAATATATAAGTTTATGTCCTCTACAGCATTCACTTATTGCTAATTCTTCAGTTGCCTTTTCTGACTAACACTACTAGTGAAAACCCTAGCAGTAGCGCGTGTTTTGTGCCCGCTAGTAGTGCGGGGGGGGCGCGCTACTAATAAGGCGCTACAGCTATTGCTTATCAGTAACGCGTGCCAGCACGCGCTACTGCTAGGACAAATAGCTGCAGCGTTTGTTCAATACCACGCTACTGCTAAGGTAACTACTTGCAGCGTGTTTTCTTTCCATCGCTACTAGTATTTTTTTATTTTTTTTATTTTTAGTGTATTTATGCGCCATCATACAAATATTGGTACAATACCAGCTGTTATGAGGTTTACATCATTATGTCCATAACAGTGTGTCAAATGAAGGTGGATTAGGTTCAAGTGGAGGCAATATGTGGTGCATGTCAAAAGTATACTACTAATCCAAACTTGATCTCGTTTGGACTAGTAGTACTTTCGATGTGCACCACATGTTGCCTCCACTTGAATCTAATCCGCCAGCACAAGCTATTTAATCATCATCATAGTTATTACCACCAAGAGTATTTATTTAATCAGCACTAACACTAGCTAATAATAATCATCATAGTCATTACCACCAACACTAGCTATTTTATCATCATAGTAATAGTGTAGCACATCATCATCCTCAAACTCATTTCTAGCTAGCTAATCACTCCTGCTGCTCTCTCTTAGGTAAAATAACATAAAACATGTATAGCTCTCCTCCTCAATCAAACTGGAGCATGCATATGAACCTGCCTCCTAATCGTGGGTAGCGCATCTGTTTGCTGCCCCCTAGTACTTCTCTGCGCTCCCCCATCACATATTTGGTCCAGTCTTGCACTATTAAGCATCCGTCGCTAATCTTGAATGCACTAAAGTAATCTGTAGGATATCTTGGCCGTAAGCTGATAATACTCATGGTACCTTTAGTCTCGATCACATAAGGCACAACATTCATCGGGAGTCCCTGTTGAAGAACATCGTACGGTAACATGCTTAGCAATGAAGTTAGCTTCAAAAATAATGTATGGAAAAGATGCACCGATGAAAAATAGTAAAAATCTTACCATCCTTCCTAAATAGATGTGACCGTAGTTCATTACGAACACTATTGGTCGCACATTTTCAGTACTAACATTTCTAAATGCAGGAAGAAAATTTGTCTTGAGAGTATCAAGATCCTCAAGCCATGAAACATAATGACTGAGCTCCTCACAGTTGAGTTCAGCCCCATGACAGTATACAGTCCTGTCTACCAAGCGCTGGACATGTTTGCTTGCACCGAAATAAGCTGACAATACAAATTAGTTGTCAACTATTTTTGAATAAACAATATCAAAGACATAAATATGGTTGAGAAACTTACATAATGGTATAACTGGAGGCATTTGCACATCGACCCAGATGTCGGTATTACCGTCAATATCATCTTCCGGACGAATATCAAAGGTGATAACCATATCAGGCTCAAATGCATAAGTCTTGCATAGTGCTCATCATGTTTTGCATCCAAAATAGGTGTAGTCGTCTGAATTGTATAACTTTGCATGGAAAATATAACCATGCTCGGTCTTCAAGTAAACTTTCTTTTCCTCCATACTATGACTGAAACCTATCTTATCCAATACAAAAACTCTTGCATGGCAGGGGATACACTAGTAGAATAGTAAAAAAATATAAGTTGAAGCAAATGAAGCAGATGTCATGCTTAATTATGAAAAAAGACTTGTCGTTGTGACTTACTGTATCCACTTCGAAGTTCTCGTCCAGCTTGATGCTGAAGCGCCTATCATCATCTAGGAAGATTCCGTCGCATAGGCCGCGCTCGTCTTCGTAGTATTTGCAAATACCGTAATCCTTTTCGTCGTCAGACATTTCCTATGTTCATAGTTAAAACATTAATTGAAAATCGATCGAAGACAACTACCAAGATACTCAACACACAAATCCGGGGCACTCGATATTTCCTACATATTCTGGCACAAGTCATGCCAAAATTCACGGAAAAATCCGGCATGACCTTTGCTAAAATAGGACATATCGAGCGCCTGAAATTTGCCGGAACGGAAATGAATCAACACTCCGGCAAAACATAGGCCACTCGAAGGTCTAACCTGCAAACATGACCGGCCACTTGGATATTGAGCAACACAAGATATACATTTCAAAATATCTTATAGGACTCAAATTAGCATGCATTCAATAAGCAAAAGTAAATCATCTCATGCGTCAGTACATCGTCGAATATTATCACTAATACATCACGAATAGTGTCATACATATAACATCACTAATACAACTAAAACTCTAGCACACGACGGGTATCGGCGCGGGCGGTGGACACCCATAGAGAAGGCACCATCACGGGATCATAGCTCTAGTGAGATCCCCGGAGAACCTGCCAGGTATTGGAGAACGGCCTGTGCTCCAACGCAAACAAGTAGCGACGGACGTGCGCGTCCTCCTCACTGACACGGTGACGCACCACCTCCGCGGAGTCCTCGAGCCTCTGGATCGTCACTGTCCCACGCGACCGCCACCAAAGAAGGTTCGGGTCAACGACAGGCTGGCTCCTCACCAACCTGCACCCCCCGGTAGGTAGCGCCTCCTAGTACCACCCCGGCGGAGCCCAGTCCCGGACATGGCCGATCTGGTCAAGCAGGTGTCGTCCTCCGCCGACTCGACGACGAGGATGCGGGATAGGCATCGTCCACGTCGAGGCGGGAAAAATTGCTTTAACTAAAAAATCACCTAATTAGTACCTAGTTCTTACTAACTAAATAGAAGAAGGTCAAATTTTACTCATTTTATTATGCATTACACTAGTGTTTATTCATCATCTAAGAAAACATCACCTAAGAAAAAATCCCAGCCACATCTGTATCCAATTCATTTCCACCCATAGATGAACCCTAACTAATTTGATGCAACTAATATTTGAAGAACCCTATCTAGGCAGAGGTAGGGGAGGGGGAGGAGCAGGCGTGCTCACCTCGATCGGGTGCCTGCGGCAAGAGAGGGGTAGGCGGCGTCGAGGTTGGGCTTGGTACTCGGGCGCACGACGGAGGGCGGTGTCGAGGTCGGGGCCGGGGCGGCGTCTGGGGCGGCATTGAGGTCGGGGGCGGGGGCGGCGTTGAATCCGTGGTCGGGGGCGGCGTAGAGGGTGTGCGGAGAGCGCGCGGCGACCGACGGGCGACGGCGGCGGCGAGAGCGGAGGAGTTCGATTTGGGGGGAAGTGGTCGTGGGGAAGGAAGAACGTGGTGGTTAAGTCAGAAGTAGCAGTAGCGCGTTCCGGAAAGCGCGCTACTGCTACATTAGCTACAACGCTTTCCAGGATACGCGCTACTGCTACTACTTTCTCCTTTTTCCCTTTTTCATTTATTTTTCTTCACATTTTATTTTTTCCTTTCACCTTCTTCTATTTCTTTCATTTTCAATTACCTTTCTATTTGCTTTTCATTTAATTTTATATCATTTAGTAGTACTGAGTTTAGAGCAAAACGCGCTGCTACAAAGAAAGTAGCAGTAGCGCGGTTCCATATAGATCGCTACTACTATGTGTACCATATCGGCTAAGCCGTGAGAATTTTAGTAGTAACGTGTATGCAGCAAGACGCGCTACTGCTATGACGTTATCTGCAGCGCAGTTTCCACAGGCGCGCTGCTGCTACTTAGCACCAGCGTGCTTCTTTGACCCATGCTACTGCTGAAGTTCTGTGTATAAGGTTTTCCCTAGTAGTGTAAGTGAATGTGATCGGACCCTTCCCCCTCTATGCTATACTCAACCCATTCTATTCAAAAATTCTTCATGTGTGTTCTATTTGAAACTCGTTCAAAATCTTCACTGTGTCCTTGTCAGCTGAAGAATTTGCAAACGGAACTTTAAAACTTATCTTATCTAAATTTTCAGCTTTGCCGCTCAAACCGTTCCACATCCCATGATAATACTTATTTATTCACCCACGATCTCACACGACCGCCACCTCTCAGTATGTGGGTGACACATGTCAAGTGAATGAGAAGGGTCAGGGGCACGTTCGTCCAATTTCTTCGGGTGAACATTTTTTCACTGCGGCTATATATACCCCTCCCCTTCCCCACTTCACTTTTACTCCGCTCGTTCTCTCGCCAGCTCGAGCTTCTCAAACCCTAGCGCCGCCACTACTTCATTGTCGACGGTGAGGAAGAGCTTCACTGTCTCGACCTCATCGCCGTCGTACTCGCGCCGGCTGCGGATTTCTTTACTCCGCCGCCGCCGTAGCTATCTTCCTCTGCCGGGTTAGGGCGTGGAAGATCTGAACTGACGAACTTCACTTCTACACTTCCCAGTTTGTCGTGTTCTTCATCCAGGGTAATTAAAAGTTACTTTTGTTGCCCTCTTTGATTCGAATGATTTCTACAAAATCTTCAAATGGTGTTTATTCTTCAAATCCTCACACACTAAACACCTCACATGTCATCTGTTCTTGATTCATTTCTCTAAGCTACATTTTTCTTTGAGATTCCTCAATTGTGTGGATTTTCAATCTATACAACTCTGGAACCTAAGAGCATGAACGCTTAGTGAAATTCTTCAAGACTCATCTGGTCAAATTCCTCAAACTTGTTCTTTTGAAAAACTTCTGATAACGCATATGACCTCTCCAAATTCCTCGCAACTATACTCTGTTCACAAGTACTCATGTTCGCTGCTGAATCACTAGGTTCTCATCAACTTAACTCATTTGCAGCGTTCCTCGAAGAAAAGTTGCATACATCTTCAGAAAATTCCATTGTTCAAATTCCTCAGCTGAAGAAAATGGCCGATGGAAAGAAGCCACAGAAGGGAGGAAAGAGGCCTGAGGTCAACATAGCGTTTGAAATCCCTGATGACATTTATGTTGGGTACTGCACACCCCTTGAGGAGGATGAAAATCAGCGCAAGGTGCGCATTCAAAAGATAGAGAGGAGATGGGCAAGAGAGTGGAGGGAGTACAGATATGTTACTCCCAAATACATGAAGAAATTCGCTCTTAATCCTCCATGCCCAAGACCTCCATTGGCACCTGGCCAAGAAGTTGATCCTACCATCCTCAAGGGTGGTGAGGATTATCCTGATGAATGGGCCAAGCGCCAGGCCAAATTGGCCAGACAAGCAAAAGAAGCAGTGAGGAAATTTAATGAAGACCCTGCTGCTGCTGCTACCACTGCTGAGGCCTGTGCAAGCAAGCCAAAGAAGGCCATGGCAAAGAAGCCTGCTCATAATCCAAGTGCTTCACCATCAATGCCCTCATGGCCAAGTTCCTCAGCAATGCCCTCACGACCAGATTCTTCAAAGCCCTCACGGCTAACTCCTCAAGCTGCTCTAGCTCCTCCAAAATCTTCAGCTCCTCTGCCAAAGCCCTCAGCTGCTCCGACAAAATCCTCAGCACCTGTGCATCTCACCACGTGTCAAAGGACGACATGCATTTCTATTGCCTCAGGAGCTTCTTCTAGTTCCTCAACTGCACCAACTTCTTCAACTAGCCCCTCTCTACTGAAGACAAAGGCCACTGCTGGACGAGGCTCTCGACCAAGTCCTCAAAAGAAGCAGGTCGCATTCCAAGAGCCGTCTGAAGAAGACGAAGCTGATGATGACGAACTTGTCGCAATCATCAAAGACATGCAACCCAGGGCCGCTAGAGCCAAAGGAACAGATGTTCCTCTGCTTTTGGATCCGAAGTTGATCCTTAACTATATTGATCTGTGGCACAAGGACCCCAACGCTCCTATGTCTTACTTCAGGCTGACTCCTGGCCAAAGTCATATGCTGACTGCCTTCATTCAAGAAGAGAAATGGAAATTTGACAAGGCCAGGCAGATCAAGAAAGCGCAACACAAGAAGGAGCGCTACCTGAAGAAGAATGTTGTCTCCATGACGACAAATGAACTTGTCACTATTCAATCTGAGATCAAACAACTCAGTGATGAATTTGACGTGTATCACGCTGATTGGCTTGGACCCAAAGTCCATTTTGTGAAACTTGGTGATAAGTTCACGTCCAATGTTGCTGCCCCAATGAAACAAGAAATTCCTCAGGCTGAAGCATTTGCTCAACCTACTGAAGAACATGCCAGCACCGCTGATGACATTCAGGCTGCTGAAGAAAATGAGAGTACCAGGGCTGATGACTGCATTCCAGCCACTGAAGATATTGCTAGGGCTTCCACTACTGTTGCGCCTGAAGAGATTGTCAGGACAGCTGAAGCTTCATTGGATGTGCCTGAAGAAAATGAAGAAGTCAGGGCAACTGCATCAGTTGCGCCTGAAGAAATTCAACCAAATTCCTCTTCTCCTCATGCGCATACCCCAACTCCAATTCTTCCATCTGCATCAGATGCAAAGAAGACCAAGGCTGCAGAGCGTGCAGCCGTGAAGAAAAGGAAGGCATCAACTTCATCAGATTCTTCAGCTCCGAAGAAGATGAAGACATTGAATAGCTCTTTTGACAACCCAATTGATGCCGTTCCTCTCACATCCATACCATCAAAGGCACTAGTTCCTTTTGATGAAGATTATGTGATTCCAAGTGAATCTGATGACGAGAATCCTTCTGCTGCTTCGTCAGAGCAGTTGGATGAAGAAATTGAAGTGGACCCAATCCCTTCACCACCAGTTGTCTCCTCGCCTATGCCTCAGTTTATAGCTGGAGAGGCAGGCATTGAAGCAATGGAAGATGAAGATGTGGACATTGGTTGTACCACACCAGTGCAGAATGATTACTTTTGGGGAAGTCAACACCCCAACTCTCCACTGTTCACACCTTTAAAACAAATTCCTCAGTCCCCTGTTGCTACTGAAGTACAAATGGGATCTGAAGAACCTCGTGCAACCCCATCTGTCCATGAAGAAATTCCAGCCACTAGTGTTGAAGAAAAAGTTAATGCAGAATTGAAGACCTAGGTTGTCACTGAAGAAGAAGCTGAAATTCCTCAGCCTGTGGAACCTGAGATTATGATTCCTGAGGTGGTGATGCAATTGACTGACACCCCTCACCCCAAGCCAAAGGATCCATTCTTGAAGAAGCAGAAATTCAAGGCTGATGATTTCTTCGGCGAGCACGTGTTCTTCACTGACTATAATCCCTATGATGCTGCTCATCTTAGAAGGAAGCGCTCCTGGACCGCTAGCCAGGCCAACTTCTACTCTTCACTGCTCTTCAACAAGGAAAAAGTCTTCGATCATGAGCATATTCCTCATGTGGACATGGAATCACTGCCATGCTTCTCACCAATCCTCAGTGTGCTTCTTCATGCAGGACTCCTGAACTTCTGCTCAGATATTGTTGATTGGAATGAAGAACTTATCCTTCAATTCTATGCAACGTTGCACATCACAGGAGATGTTGATGATGTGAACTCCTGGGTTTTGGACTGGATGACCGAAAACACTCACTATAAGGCACCGGCCTCTGAATTACTTCACGCCCTGCCCATCAGTCCTCCACCTAAAGGAGCTCGCTGCCTGTACAAAGAGCCTGAGCTGACTGCTCACTACATGCAAGTCTTGATGAAGCCGCTAAAACCCGGTCAAGCCCCAAGGACCAAATTCTTCGTGAAAGAATTGCTCTATGTGCGAAGAACAGTCTATCGCATTCTAACAAAGACCTTGAGTCCAATCAAAGGCCACAACTCGAATGATGAAGAAGTCGTTGGCATCATGAAGAATCTGCTTTTCAACATAATGCATGGCATTCCTATCAACTATCATGATTTCTTCATGAGGACTCTGGCAAATGTTGCACTCTCTCCGTTTGAGCTAAAGCCTTATGCTCCCTGGATCATGAGATTCCTCAGAACAAGGTCTTCACTAAACTACAAGGCTGATTTTCAGAATCACCTCAGCTACTTGCCCCGATTGAAGTCCTCAAGCAGACATATTCCTCAGCTGATGAAAAGGGCAAGGCTCTTGCTGTCATTGATGAAGGCATTCGTCCATTGGATGGTCAGTTTCGCAAAGCTGCATCTTATTCCACCAATGATGATTCTGCCACTCATGATTCTGCTGCCAATGCACCCAAGTCTACTCCTCAAGCCACATCTCCAAGAGTTATGACTGACCGTGAGCTGCTTCTCAGTCTTCACCAGGAGGTGGATCGAAACCATAAATGGGTTAAGCGTCAGTTTGGTTCTATTCTTCACAACATGACTGCTACACATAATGCAGTGAAGAAAAACCATTACTACCTCCATGAAGTCTTTGGTCGCACCTGGGTAATTCTATCACATATATATGGTGAAGAAGATCTAAAGCAATTGGGTCTCAAGGAAGATTTTGACTGGTATGTGATACGTCTCCATCATATCGATAACTTTTGATTGTTCCATGCTAATATTCTACAACTTCCATATACTTTTTGGCAACTTTTTATACTATTTTTGGGACTAACATATTGATCCAGTGCCCAGTGCTAGTTCCTGTTTGTTGCATGTTTTTTGTTTCGCAGAATATCCATATCAAGCAGAGTCCAAACGGGATAAAAACGGACGGAGAATTATTTTGGAATATTTATGATTTTCGGGAAGTAAAATCAACGTGAGACGGTGTCCGAGGTGGTCACGAGGTAGGGGGCGCACCCTACCCCCCCAGGCGCGCCCCTGACCCTCGTGGTCCACCCATAAGGTGGTTGACGCTCTTCTTTCTCCACAAGAAAGCTAATTTTATAAGGAATATCTGAGTGAAAGATTCACCCCAATCGGAGTTACGGATCTCCGGATATAAAAGAAACGGTGAAGGGCCAGAATCTGGGAACGCAGAAACAGAGAGAGACAGAGAGATAGATCCAATCTCGGAGGGGCTCTCGCCCCTCCCATGCCATGGAGGCCATGGACCAGAGGGGAAACCCTTATCCCATCTAGGGAGAAGGTCAAGGAAGAAGAAGAAGGAGGGGGGCCCTCTCCCCCTCTCTTCCGGTGGCGCCGGAACATCGCCGGAGCCATCATCATCACCGCAATCTTCACCAACAACTTCACCGCCATCATCACCAACTCTTCCCCCATCTATGCAGTGGTGTAACCTCTCTCTTACCCGTTGTAATCTCTACTTAAACATGGTGCTCAACGCTATATTTTATTTCCCAATGATGTATGGCTATCCTATGATGTTTGAGTAGATCCGTTTTGTCCTAATGGCTATTTGATGATCAAGATTGGTTTGAGTTGCATGTTTTATTATTGGTGTTGTCCTATGGTGCTCTCCGTGTCGCGCAAGCGTGAGGGATCCCCGCTGTAGGGTTTGCAATATGTTTATGATTTGCTTATGGTGGGTGGCGTGAGTGACAAAAGCACATACCCGAGTAAGTAGGTTGTTTACGTATGGGATAAAGGGGACTTGATACTTTAATGCTATGGTTGGGTTTTACCTTAATGATCTTTAGTAGTTGCAGATGCTTGTTAGAGTTCCAATGATAAGTGCATATGATACAAGTAGAGAAAGTATGTTAGCTTATGCCTCTCCCTCATATAAAATTGCAATAGTGATTACCGGTCTAGTTATCGATTGCCTAGGGGCAAATAACTTTCTCGGAACAAAAAGCTCTCTATTAAAACAAATTTAGTTGTGTATTTACCTAAACAGCCCCTAGTTTATATTTACGCGCTCTTTATTACCTTGCAAACCTATCCAACAACACTTCTAGTTTCATACTTGTTTCCGGTAAAGCGAACGCCAAGCGTGCGTAGAGTTGTATCGGTGGTCGATAGAACTTGAGGGAATATTTGTTCTTCCTTTATCTCCTCGTTTGGTTCGACACTCTTACTTATCGAAAGAGGCTACAATTGATCCCCTATACTTGTGGGTTATCAAGACCTTTTTCTGGCGACGTTGCCGGGGAGCAATATTGTGGGGTGAATATTCTCGTGTGTGCTTGTTTGCTTTATCACTAAGTAAGTTTTATTTGCTGTTCTTAGTTGTTCTTTATCATTATTTATGGATATGGAACACGAAATACCAAAAACAATTAGGTGTACTTGCTGCTCATGGAGATGGGGAACCTCCTAAAACCCTCAATGCTTGTTATGTGAAAGATATTATGTACTACTTTAATAATCCCGAGAAAACCCTATTCAATTATGTAATGGGAGTAACGTTGGATCAACGTGAATACTTTAGGGATTATCGCTTAACACAAAAAGGGAAACTAGTATGGGATCAAATTCATATATTGAAGTGGTATGCTAGGGAACTATGCTTAAGATATGATTATACTTGTTGCTCTAGGATGAAGTCTACACACCTTCCCTTTTCATGAGAATTTAATGATAATGAAATCTTGGCTTCTTATGCTAGAGGTATACATGATTACTATGATGTGGAACGAATAGAAGAATTTTTTGCTTTTATGGGTGCTTATGAAATTGAATCTATGTTTAAAGAGTTTGAAGATTTTGATGATTTCGGTTTATAGACCTGAAAATTTAGCTATCCTTAAATATTGTTATGAGAATTATGAATACAATTACGATATTAATGCACTTATTGAGAAAGTCTCCGCTGTCCAAGAAGAGACTAATATTTTGCAGGAATCTATGGAAGAAGAAGTTGATGAGACTGTGAGCTCATTGGATGAAAAAGATGAGGAGAGAGCGAAGAACAAAAGGAGGAAGAGCAGATTGATCACCCGTGCCCACCTTCTAATGAGAGTAACTCTTCAACTCATACATTGTTTAATTCCCCTTCGTGCTTACCGAAGGATGATTGCTATGATGACTGTTATGATCCCATTGATTCCCTTGAAATATCCCTTTTTAATGATGCTTGCTATGCTTGTGGCCAAGATGCCAATATGAATGATGCTTATGGAGATGAACTTGCTATAGTTCCTTATGTTAAACATGAAATTGTTGCTATTGCACCCACGCATGATAATTCTATTATCCTTTTGAATTCTCCAAATTACACTATATTGGAGAAGTTTGCACTTATTAAGGATTACATTGATGGGTTGCCTTTTACCGTTGCACATGATGATTTTGATAGATATAATATGCATGTGCTTGCTGCTCCTACTTGCAATTATTATGAGAGAGGAACTATATCTCCACCTCTCTATGTTTCCAACACGATAGAATTGCAAGAAACTGCTTATACTATGCATTGGCCTTTACTTGGTGTGCATGAATTGTTCTTTTATGACATGCCAATGCATAGGAAGAGAGTTAGACTTCGTTATTACATGATATATGTTACTTTGTGCTCACTACTAAATTACAAATCATTGCTAATTAAAATTGGCTTTGATATACCTTGGGATCCGGGTGGATTCATTACTTGAGCACTATATGCCTAGCTTAATGGCTTTAAAAAAAGCGCTGCCAGGGAGACAACTCGGAAGTTTTAGAGAGTCAATTATTTCTGTTGAGTGCTTTTATAAAGTTTAAAAAAAAGAGGGGAACCTAAAAATTTTTCAAAAAGAAAAGCGAAAGTGAGAAAGACAAGCATTGTTGAAGTGGGAGAGCTCCTTGAACTTTGTTCATGCTCACGAAAACTTTGTGAATCTTGATTACAGAAACTTTTCAACAAAAATAATTATCCCCTTGTACAATTCCATTGTATTATAAAAATAATGTGCCAAGATTTGCCTTTAGGATGTTTACAATGCTTGTTGGTTTGTACGGTGCAGGACAGAAACTTTGGCTGTAATGCGCGATTTTACATTTTTTGCTGGAACATCAAATGGTTCTGATTCTTATTGCACTGTATTTCTATACAAATTTTTTATTTTTCCTAATTGTGGCAGAATTTTTCAAGTATCAGAAGTATGGTGAATGTTCAGATTGTTACAGACTGTTCTGTTTTAGACAGATTCTGTTTTTGATGCATAGTTTGCTTGTTTTGATGAAACTATCAATTTATATCAGTGGATTAAGCCATGAAAAAGTTATACTACAGTAGACACAATGCAAAAACAAAATATGAATTGGTTTGCAACAGTACTTAGAGTAGTGATTTGCTTTATTATACTAGTGGATCTTACCGAGTTTTCTGTTGATGTTTTGTGTGGATGAAGTGTTCGATGATCGAGGAGGTCTCGATGTGAGAAGAAGGAAGAGAGGCAAAAGCTCAAGCTTGGGGATGCCCGAGGCACCCCAAGTAAATATTCAAGGAGACTCAAGTGTCTAAGCTTGGGGATGCTAGGAAGGCATCCCCTCTTTCTTCAACAAATATCGGTATGTTTTCAGATTCGTTTCATTCATGTGATATGTGCAAATCTTGAGCGTCTTTTGCATTTAGTTTTCATTTTTCTTTTATGCACCATGCTGGTATGAGATAGTCCTTGTTTAATTTATAGAATGCTCTTTGCACTTCACTTATATCTTTTGAGTATGGCTTTATAGAATGCTTCATGTGCTTCACTTATATCATTTGAAGTTTGGATTGCTTGTTTCTCTTCACTTAGACAACCGCCATTTGTAGAATGCTCTTTTGCTTCACTTATATTTGTTAGAGCGTGGACATATCTTTTGTAGAAAGAATTAAACTCTCTTGCTTCACTTATATCTATTTAGAGAGATGACAGGAACTGGTCATTCACATGGTTAGTCATAAAATCCTACATAAACTTGTAGATCGCTGAATATGATATGTTTGATTCCTTGCAATAGTTTTGCGATATAAAGATGGTGATATTAGAGTCATGCTAGTGGGTAGTTGTGGATTGTAGAAATACTTGTGTTGAGGTTTGTGATTCCCGAAGCATGCATGTTTGGTGAACCGTTATGTGATGAAGTCGGAGCATGATTTATTTTTTGATTGCCATCCTTTGTGTTGAGGTCGGGATCGCGCGATGGTAAACTCCTACCAACCCTTGCCCTAGGGTCATGCGTCTAATACTTGGTTTCAATAGCTTCTAAATTTTTGCAATAAGTATGTGAGTTCTTTATGACTAATGTTGAGTCCATGGATTATACGCACTCTCACCCTTCCACCATTGCTAGCCTCTCTAGTACCACGCAACTTTCACCGGTGCATTACACCCACCATATGCCTTCCTCAAAACAGCCACCATACCTACCTATCATGGCATTTCCATAGCCATTCCGAGATATATTGCCATGCAACTTCCATCATCATCATATACATGACTTGAGCATTCGTTGTCATATTGCTTTGCATGATCGTAAGATACCTAGCATGACGTTTTCATGGCTTGTCCGTTTTTTGATGTCATTGCTACGCTAGATCATTGCACATCCCGGTACACCGCCGGAGGCATTCATATAGAGTCATATCTTTGTTCTAGATATCGAGTTGTAATATTGAGCTGTAAGTAAATAGAAGAGTGATGATCATCATTATTAGAGCATTGCCCCAGTGACGAAAGGATGATGGAGAAAATGATTCCCCCACAAGTCGGGATGAGACTCCGGACTTTACAAAAAAATAAAAGAGGCCAAAGAAGCCCAAATAAAAAAAGGCCAAAGAAGCCCACCAAAAAAATAAAAAAAGTAAAAAATAAAATAGGAAAAAATGAGAGAAAAAGAGAGAAGGGGCAATGTTACTATCCTTTTACCACACTTGTGCTTCAGAGTAGCACCATGTTCTTCATATAGAGAGTCTGTTGAGTTATCACTTTCATATACTAGTGGGAATTTTCATTATAGAACTTGGCTTGTATATTCCGATGATGGGCTTCCTCAAATGCCCGAGGTCTTCATGAGCAAGCAAGTTGGATGCACACCCACTTAGTTTTCAATTTGAGCTTTCATACACTTATAGCTCTTAGTGCATCCGTTGCATGGCAATCCCTACTCACTCACATTGATATCTATTGATGGGCATCTCCATAGCCCGTTGATACGCCTAGTTGATGTGAGACTCCCGTTCAAAAAAATGTGAGACTATCTTCTCCTTTTTGTCTTCTCCACAACCATCATATTCTATCCCACCTATAGTGCTATGTCCATGGCTCACGCTCATGTATTGCGTGAAAGTTGAAAAGGTTTGAGAACACTAAAGTATGAAACAATTTCTTGGCTAATTCCGGGGTTGTGCATGATTTAAATACTTTCTGTGGTGAAGATGGAGCATAGCCAGACCATATGATTTTGTAGGGATAACTTTCTTTGGCCATGTTATTTTGAAAAGACATGATTGCTTTATTAGTGTGCTTGAAGTATTATTGTTTTTATGTCAAATGATACACTATTGCCTTGAATCACTCGTGTCTTAATATTCATGCCATGATTAGACATAAGATCAAGATTATGATAGGTAGCATTCCACATCAAAAATTATCTTTTTTATCATTTACCTACTCGAGGACGAGCAGGAATTAAGCTTGGGGATGCTGATACGTCTCCGTCGTATCTAAATTTTTTGATTGTTCCATGCCAATATTCTACAACTTCCATATACTTTTTGGCAACTTTTTATACTATTTTTGGGACTAACATATTATCGAGTGCCCAGTGCCAGTTCCTGTTTGTTGCATGTTTTTTGTTTTGCAGAATATCCATATCAAACAGAGTCCAAACGGGATAAAAACGGAAGGATAATTATTTTGGAATATTTATGATTTTCGGGAAGTAAAATCAACGCGAGACGGTGTCCGAGGTGGTCACGAGGTAGGGGCGCGCCCTACCCCCTAGGCGCGCCCCTGACCCTCGTGGTCCACCCATAAGGCGGTTGACGCTCTTCTTTTGCTGCAAGAAAGCTAATTTTATAAGGAATATCTGAGCGAAAGATTCACCCCGATCGGAGTTACGGATCTCCGGATATAAAAGAAACGGTGAAGGGCCAGAATCTGGGAATGCAGAAACAGAGAGAGACAGAGAGATAGATCCAATCTCGGAGGGGCTCTCGCCCCTCCCATGCCATGGAGGCCATGGACCAGAGGGGAAACCCTTATCCCATCTAGGGAGAAGGTCAAGGAAGAACAAGAAGGAGGGGGCCCTCTCCCCCTCTCTTTTGGTGGCGCCAGAACGTCGCCGGAGCCATCATCATCACCGCAATCTTCACCAACAACTTGATCGCCATCATCACCAACTCTTTCCCCCTCTATGCAGCGGTGTAACCTCTCTCTTACCCGCTGTAATCTCTACTTAAACATGGTGCTCAACGCGATGTATTATTTCGCAATGATGTATGGCTATCCTATGATGTTTGAGTAGATCTGTTTTGTCCTAATTGCTATTTGATGATCAAGATTGATTTGAGTTCCATGTTTTATTATTGGTGTTGTCCTATGGTGCTCTCCGTGTCGCGCAAGCGTGAGGGATCCCCGCTGTAGGGTTTGCAGTATGTTTATGATTTGCTTATGGTGGGTGGCGTGAGTGACAGAAGCACAGACCCGAGTAAGTAGGTTGTTTACGTATGGGATAAAGGGGACTTGATACTTTAATGCTATGGTTGGGTTTTACCTTAATGATCTTTAGTAGTTGTGGATGCTTGCTAGAGTTCCAATCATAAGTGCATATGATCCAAGTAGACAAAGTATGTTAGCTTATGCCTCACCCTCATATAAAATTGCAATAGTGATTACCGGTATAGTTATCGATTGCCTAGGGACAAATAACTTTCTCGTAACAAAAAGCTCTCTACTAAAACTAATTTAGTTGTGTATTTACCTAAACAGCCCCTAGTTTATATTTACACGCTCCTTATTACCTTGCAAATCTATTCAACAACACTTCTAGTTTCATACTTGTTTCCGGTAAAGCGAACGCCAAGCGTGCGTAGAGTTGTATCGGTGGTCGATAGAACTTGAGGGAATATTTGTTCTGCCTTTAGCTCCTCGTTGGGTTCGACACTCTTACTTATCGAAAGAGGCTACAATTGATCCCCTATACTTGTGGGTTATCAGTCTACACCTCCACCGAAGAAATACAAGAAGGTCAAGGTTCCTTCCTTGGTGGCCAGCTCATATTCCTCATCACGTGAAATGGACGAGCATGAAGTCTTGGACGACACTGCGGCAGGCCCTACTACGACAAACGACCCAAACAACGCTGGCGCTCCTCCATCATCATGATATTCTTCAGGGGCATTAGTCCTCATTTTCAACCCTTTTGGTCCTTCGATGACAAAGGGGGAGAAATTTGAGTTAGTCTTCAAGCTGGTCTATCTTATATGGTTGTTTTTGCTAAGTTACAACTCTCATTCTTCTGATGACTTTATTGGATCGAGTTGTAAACTTAAACTCTATGGTGTGCTAATGCTTTTGCTGTGTTCTTCTGCATGCTTATTCCTCGTTAATGTTAATGCATGCATGCTGAATTACATCAGTCACCATATTTCATCATGCATTTCAAATTCTTCATATTATATGTCAAATGCGTGTATGAATTACAAGATATAGGGGGAGATCTTCATGATACTACTCTTCAAGTGTGCATTGCTTCAAAAGCAAATTCCTCACTATGCACATCTTCAAGGGGAGTTCTTCTATATCTTGCAATCAAATTCCTCAATATCAGTATTTACACTTCATATGTTTATCCCCGTTGAAAACTTAACCTATATTGTCATCAATCACCAAAAAAGGGGAGAATGTAAGTGCATCTAGTGCTCCTTAGTGATTTTGGTGTATCGAAGACTTATAGGTTAAGGAACTAATGCGTTTGTGTGTGTACACAGGTCTATAAGGCTATCAGGAGTTTGATATTTACAGAGAAAGTCGACCCCTAAAAATGAATGTCTTGGACTGAAGACTTTGGATTTCTGAAGATTTTCTGAAGACTTTGAAAGTGAAGAAATTGGTGTGACCTTGAAGACTTGGTATTCATTCGAGGAACATGAAGCGTGAAGACTTTTGTTTTCGTAGTTTCATTTTCTCTTTCTTGAGTCATAGGAAACATCGTACTGTTAAAGGGGGTCGAGGAAATACTAAGGAAAATTTTCCAAGTGATTCTCAACTCAAAATCCTACACCTACCAATCCCTTCGAGTGAAGCCATTGGAAATCTCATACAGTTCAGTCATATTCTTCAGTGACAGAGACAAAGTGCTTCTGGTCTCTGAGGAATTTGTTCTGACTGAGGAGTTAGGAATTCTCCAGTGCGGATTGCCTACTCTGTGAGGAACATGATAGCCCTGAGGAATTAGACACTCAAAATTCCAACCGTTGTTGTGCTATGCGCCAGCTGTCCCAAAATATCTACCCACCTAACGGTCATATCATTGAAGGGCATTTATGTCTTATCATGTCGGGCTGCTCCCTAGGCTATAAATAGCCGCCCCTACAACCACTAGCTGGTTGGCTGCTCCGAGAGAAACTGGCACTTGTCAATTGAGAGCATCCCATCCTCCGAGGACTTTGAGTGAAAATCATCCAGTGAGGAAAACCAGAAAACCCAAACCCAAACACCTACAAACCCAAAGTGATTGAGCATCAATGAAGAGATTGATCCTGCGTGGATCCGACGCTTGTTACCTTTGAAGATTGTGCTTCTTCCAGACAGTTAGGCGTCTGAGCATCCAAGAGGAAATTGTGGATCGCCGAGTGACCGAGTTTGTGAAGGTTCGGAAGTCACCTGAAGACTTACCACGAGTGATTGGATGAGGTCTGTGTGACCTTAGTTCAAGGAGAATACGGTGAGGACTGTGTGTCCCTAGGTTTAAATACCTAGCCGCTCCAACCAGATGTACAACTAAGACAGCAGTTGGAACTGGTCTACCAAATCATTGTCTTCACCAAGACAACTAGTTCTATTTCCTCAACTCTTTCATTTCCTCATAATTGTGTTGTGCACTTGTTCATATCTATGTTTGAAGACTTTGACTGAAGACTTTCTCAATTTCCTCAGTTCAATTTCTTCAGTCTGTTTGTCTTCATCCTGTTTTATCCTGTGTTTACACTTTCTGTACTCTGTGCTTGTCTTTATTTCATCATGATGACCATGCTTGTGTTCTGTTATGTTTACTTCTGAGTACTTATTCCGTTGCAAATAGTTGTTCGCTTAGGAATTTCCTCACCTGCAAATTCCTCAGTGAAGAATTCATAAAAATCGCCTATTCACCCCCCCCCCCTCTAGTCGATATAACGCACTTTCAGTATCCTGACACCAATCAAATCTGAATCTCGGTCAGATATGATGGTTGGAACATATATCCAAGAGTTATAACATTGGTCTTTATATGACCCAGTAAGATGATGTCATGCCTAGCACACCTAGCCGGAGGACCTATTGTCATAGTTTCCTTTTTAGCAAGCTTAGCGATTCTTCCATGAGGAAATCATAAGACTTATTTTATAAGTTGTTCCTGGTGGATAGTTTGTGTATCCAAAGTCCGACCTTTGCTTGAAGACCATGTCAATGTTATCTCGAAGCATGTATGTGGTACTCCTATCATCAATAAGAACACTTGAAGCACAATGCTAAATTTTCTTTATCAATTATTCAAACATTGTTGTTTGGGTAATGTCATGAAATTCCTCTCCCCTTACCTAAATGGTTACATACTTGGAGCCCTGTCCTTAATATCTTGCTTTGTCTTTCCTTGGGAAAGATATACTCTAATACTTGAGTATAAACACCTTTTCCTTTCCATTGGTCTGATTAAGTAATAATCACATTTTCTTTCCCATTGTTTTGGTTAACCTTTCTTGTTACCTATATGATGGTGTGCAACTCTGTCAGTAAGACCCTGTTACTACTGTTGATGACATTCCGGTAACCACCGATGGACGAGAACTTTGCCTACAAGTCCGCCTTGTTTCAACAAGCAGGAAAATGGTTCTCTTCGTCCCTTGCCCTTGGTACCAATGATTGTTGATAACACGACTGACCGGCTAGCCTTTGACATACATTGCTATCCTGACCATGTAAGAAGTCAACGCCCTTTCTAATTTTAACCCGCATGGTGGGCCCATAACCCACAGTTCCATAGGATCGAAAGCTGACTCTCCTGTACACCTCTGGTTTCCAAAGTATTCCTCGCACGTGGCCTCGTATGTAATTCACGAGCCACCTTCTGAAAGCTCATCAATTCTGGTACCAGACACAATACTTATTCCCATTGCTTTGAACCATTTCACACTCTGTTTCAGGCAACAACCGATTGCCTATCCACTTGAAAATTCTTGTTGCACTTCTTACCTTGCTCTCGATGTGTTTTATTTGTTCAACTCGAGAGATACTTATGTGTTCATTCATGGTATAACCCCAGATGATTACCCCCTATAGCATTCTATCATTGTCATGTTGCCCCCTTACCTATTCGTAAGTACGATGGAGATCCTGAAGAAAGGATGCCGACTTCATCATGATGACCTAGAGCAGAGAGTTGAAGACATCAACGAGAGCGATTAACTCCTCAAGAAGAGCAACCAAGACCAAGAAGATTCGTTAGAATTTCGGAACCAAACTTTTTCTCCTTACTCTACGTCTTAAATCTCGGGACGAGATTTCTTGTAGTGGGGGAGATTTGTAACACCCCGATAATCATGCTACAGTAAACTCCTGCTAATGACTGCCAAGTCATCACAATTAATTTTGTAATCATCAGTTTGTTCCAAATCAAATTCTAATTCAAATTCAAATTGCATCTCAAATTATTTTCTTCAAAATTACAATAGAAATGTTGGTTGGGTTGCCAATATTCACTAAGGAAATATCATGTAGAAACCAACTTCGTTTCACTCACAAATAAAATTCCTAGGAAATTAATAAGTGGACCAACATCAATTAAAATGACCTTTTGAAAACAAGCAATTGTTTATTTAACTCCAATTGCCTCCAAAAATTTTGTGCAACCTTGAAACAGTACCAAGTGATTGTGTGCTAACTATAATGTGTAGAAAAATTCATTTTGTTAGCTAAAGTAATAGAAAACAGTAGAGAAAATAAGAAAAACAGAAAAGGAAACTACAGAAAGGTAAGAAACAAAAAAATGAGGGCCCATGTGGCCTGGGAGAAGCCCAACCCACACCCCACTCATCTCCCTCCTCGCTACAGCAGCGGAGGGAGGTCGTGGCGGCCATCCAGCCGCCCTGGCCGCCGTGGCAGCAATCCCGCGCCTCCTCGTTGAGCCCCTGGCGGATAAGAGCACCCCGCTCGCCCTTGACAAAACCCAAACCCTCTAGTTTTTCCCCAGTGCCGCTTGTGTCGATTTGGACGAAGAACGAATCCACGGCCGACACGGTTGCCTTCACCCTCGTCGTTGTCGCGACCAGACACCTCCTCGATGTCCAGGACCACGCAAAGAGAAGCACCGCGACGCCCGCCCCCTCCTGGTGCAAGGAGCCGCCTAGGATCGTCGCCATTCCTCGCGAACGACTCCGTCTTTGTCAACGCCGGCCCCCACTGGTTCCTTCGATCTGCACCGCTCCGACCTCCTTCGGCTTCCCCGAGCCCTCCACGAGCACCACCGTGAGAAACACCTTCGATCCCCCCTCTCCTCTACGTCGATCTGTAACCGTAGGCCGCCAACACTGTCGTGGCTGAACTCCCACCTACACGCGCGCGCCCACGCGCGCTCCCCGCGCTCGCTGTCACGTCTCCGGCTGGCCCCGGTCGCGCCCTGCACCCGCCGCGGTGGCCACGCCCGTGCGCGCCCTACGCCCTCGCTTGCCCGCTGCCATGCTGCCCTGCCGTGTTGTCGCGTCGTGCCTGCCGTTGCCGTCCTCTGCCGTTGTCTGCTGCTACCGCCGCATTTGCTTGCTCCCGCCACTTTCAGCCGCCGCTTCCAGCCTCCGGCCACCGCGCTTAGCTGCCGCACCCGCGCCCGCCGATGGCCCCGCCCGCCGCTCGTCGCCTGTACCCGCGCGTCCGCTGGTGGCCGCCGCTGCTGCTTGGCCGCTGCGGCCTACCGCTGCTGCTCTACTATGCCGCAGCCTCACAGCCCTGCTGCCGCTGCACCCCCATCGCCCATGTCCGCCGCGCCGCACTGCCTGCTACCGGCCGGCCAAGCGTCGTGGCCGCCGCGCGTTGCTGCCGCCAAGCCCCTGGTCGAACCTGTGTATAGATTACAGGGTGTGTGTGTGTGTTAGGTTAGGTAGTGGGCCACTACGATGTGCACCCCCCCCCCACACACACACATCTAATTAGTTTAATTGACTAATTGCACAATTAGTTAGGTTAAACTGACAGTGGATCCCCCTTTAATTCTGAATGAAAATCCTGTTAAAAATAATAGTACTGTGTATGACAACTGGGTCCCGCAGGGCCCGTTGACCAGTCAATGTTGACCCAGTCAGCTGCTGACTGGGCAGTTGACTGTGCCCCATGTCAGCCTTTGGTGCACTGCTGGGTGCACTGCACCGGGTGCACCTAGCGTTTTTCCCAATTTTTTCGAATTACAAGTAATTCCAGAAATTTTGGAAATAATTTAAAACATTGGAAAATCATATAAAATAATTCGTAACTCGGATGAAAATACTTTATACATGAAAGTTGCTCAGAGCGACGAGATGAACCCAAATGCGCAGTCCGTTCGTCCGCCACACATTCCTAGCATAGCGAACATGCAACCTCGCCCCTCCGGTTCGACTGTCCGAAAACGTCAAACACTGGGAATACTTTCCGGGATGTTTTCCCCCTTTGCCAGTATCACTTAGTACTACGTCAGGTCACCCCTAACACCGCGTATTGCCATGTTATGCTTAGTGATGCTTTGATTGCTCTGTTATTTATTGTGTTCCCCTGCGGTACTTCTTTCCGTTACACCCCAAAACTGCCGGCGCCCCCTAGTTCGACTATGGTGTCGACGACCCCTCCTTCTTGGCAGTGCTTCCAGGCAAGCCCCCCCTGATCAACCCGATATCGCCTAGTCCTTCTCTCTACTGCTTGCATTAGAGTAGTGTAGCATGTTACTGCTTTCGGTTAATCCTATTCTGCTGCATAGTCTGTCTTTGCTACTATTGTTGTTACCTTTACCTGCAATCCTAAATGCTTAGTATAGGATGCTAGTTTATCATCAGTGGCCCTACATTCTTGTCCGTTTGCCATGCTATACTATTGGGCCATGATCACTCGGGAGGTGATCACGGGTATATTACTTATATACATAATATATGATATTTGTGGTGACTAAAGTCGGGTCGGCTCGTAGAGTACCCGCGAGTGATTCACGAATTGGGGGCTGAAAGGACATGTGTCCCGACGGCCCTCAGGGTGGATCTTTGTGGCGAAGTGACAGGGCAGGTTGAGACCACCTAGGTGAGAGGTGGGCCTGGCCCTGGTCGGCGTCCACGGATACTTCAATTAACACACTTAACGAGATCTTGGTATTTGATCCGAGTGTGGCCACTGGCCTATACGCACTAACCAACTACGCGGGAACAGTTAGGGGCACTCGACGTAGTGGTATCAGCCGAAGGCTTCTTGACGTCAGCGATTGAGCGGCGCGCGCCGGGTTGGACCGCTTAACACGACTTCCTTTTTTAATGGAGGTTGCTAGGTCTGCTCACCGGCCGCCCTCGCAACGTGCAGGTGTGCAATGGGCGATGGGCCTAGACCCCTGCACCCTTAGGATTTAGACCGGCGTGCTGACTGATACGTCTCCAACGTATCTATAATTTTTGATGTATTCATGCCATGTTTATAATATTTTTTCATGATTTTGGTATGATTTGGTTAGAACTAACCTGGACTGACACTGTTTTCAGCAGAACTACCGTGGTGTTGTTTTTGTGCAGAAATATAAGTTCTCGGAATGGGCTGAAAATCAACGGAGATTTTTTCTGAAAAATATAAAAAATACTGGAACAAAGAGTTACCGGAGGGGAGTCCCGTGGGCCCCACGAGGGTGGAGGGCGCGCCCTTGTGCCTCGTGGACTCTACGGGGCCCCCTAACTTGTTCTCGACGCCAACCTCTCCTATAAATCCCCAAACCTCCAAAAAATAACATAGATCGGGAGTTCCGCCGCCGCAATCCTCTGTAGCCACCAAAAACCAATCGGGACCCTGTTCTGGCAGCCTGCCAAATGGGGGAATCATCACCGGTGGCTATCTTCATCATCTCGGCACTCTCCATGACAAGGAGGAAGTAGTTCACCCTCGGGGCTGAGGGTATGTACCAGTAGCTATGTGTTTGATCTCTCTCTCTCTCTCTCTCTCTCTCTCTCTCTCTCTCTCGTGTTTTTGATTTGGCACGATCTTGATGTACCGCGAGCTTTGCTATTATAGTTGGATCTTATGATTTTTCTCCCCCTCTACCTTCTTGTAATGGATTGAGTTTTCCCTTTGAAGTAATCTTATCGGATTGAGTCTTTAAGGATTTGAGAACACTTGATGTATGTCTTGCGTGGGATACCCGTGGTGACAATGGGGTATTCTATTGATTCACTTGATGTATGTTTTGGTGATCAACTTGCGGGTTCTGTGACCTTGGGAATCTATGCATAGGGGTTGGCACACGTTTTCGTCTTGACTCTTCGGTAGAAACTTTGGGGCACTCTTTGAAGTTCTTTGTGTTGGTTTGAATAGATGAATTTGATATTGTGTGATGCATATCGTGTAATCATACCCGTGGATACTTGAGGTGACATTAGAGTATCTAGGTGACGTTAGGGTTTTGGTTGATGTGTGTCTTAAGCTGTTATTTTACTACGAACTCTGGGGTTGTTTGTGACACTTATAGGAATAACCCAATGGATTGATCGGAAGGAATAACTTTGAGGTGGTTTCGTACCCTAGAATAATCTCGTCGTTTGTTCTCCGCTATTAGTGACTTTGGAGTGACTCTTTGTTGCATGTTGAGGATTGTTATATGATCCAATTATGTTATTATTGTTGAGAGAACTTGCACTGGTGAAAGTATGAACCCTAGGCCTTGTTTCGAAGCATTGCAATACCATTTCGCTCACTTTTACCACTTGCTACCTTGCTGTTTTTATATTTTCAGATTGAAAAACCTATATCTACCATCCATATTGCACTTGTATCACCATCTCTTCGCCGAATTAGTGCACCTATACAATTTACCATTGTATTGGGTGTGTTGGGGACACAAGAGACTCTTTGTTATTTGGTTGCAGGGTTGCTTGAGAGAGACCATATTCATCCTACGCCTCCCACGGATTGTTAAACCTTAGGTCATCCACTTGAGGGAAATTAGCTACTGTCCTACAAACCTCTGCACTTGGAGGCCCAACAATGTCTACAAGAAGAAGGTTGTGTAGTAGACATCACTGACCTCTCTGTTGTGCCTAGGTGGGTCTGCGATATGTTGATCTTCCGAGGCCGGACATGACCCAGAAAAGTGTGTCTGGCCAGAGGGATCGAGCGTGTTAGGTAATCTGGTGCACCCCTGTAGGGAAGTTAAGTTTATCTATTCGAATAGCCGTGTCCCTCGGTAAAAGGACGACCCAGAGTTGTACCTTGACTTTTTGACAACTAGAACTGGATACTTAATAAAACACACCCTTTCAAGTGCCAGATACAACTCGGTGATCGCTCTCTAACAGGGCGACGAGGAGAGGATCGCCAGGTGGGATTATGTTATACGATGATACTTGATGAACTTACCTTCTACTCTCTTCTATATGCTTCAAGATGGAGGCTGCCAGAAGCGTAGTCTTCGATAGGACTAGCTATCCCCCTCTTATTCTGGCATTCTGCAGTTCAGTCCACAAATACTACCCATTTCATTGATACCAATGCATATGTAGTGTAGATCCTTGCTTGCGAGTACTTTGGATGAGTACTCACTGTTTCTTTGCTCCCCCTTTTCCCCCTTTCTATACCCAGTTGTTGCGACCAGATGTTGGAGCCCAGGAGCCAGACGCCACCGACGACGACTCCTACTACACCGGAGGTGCCTACTACTACATGCAGGCCGCCACCAACGACCAGGAGTAGTTAGGAGGATCCCACGCAGGAGGCCTGCACCTCTTTCGATCTGTATCCCAGTTTGTGCTAGCCATCTTATGGCAACTTGTTTAACTTATGTTTGTACTTAGATATTGTTGCTTCCGCTGACTCATCTATGATCAAGCACTTGTATTCGAGCCCTCTAGGCCCCTGGCTTGTATTATGATGCTTGTATGACTTATTTCATTTTAGAGTTGTGTTGTAATATCTTCCCGTGAGTCCTGATCTTGATCGTACATGTTTGCGTGTATGATTAGTCTACGATTGAATCGGGGCGTCACATTGATAGTACTAATCTAGTCTGGTATCCATGGTAACCATGTGCGTTCCTGGACCATTTAGTTTGAATAGCCAGTGAGGAATTAAGCATAGATTTTCGGCATGAGCCTCTTTTAATTGCTACTCCCTCTGATCCATAATATAAGAAAGTTTTTGACACTGGGTAGTGTAAAAAACGTTTTTATATTATGGAACGAGGCGAGTAGATGAGAAGGAATCTTAACTTAATGGGTCTTGTGAATTGTAATATACTATTTGGTTGAACTGAAGCAATTTGCGTACTAACAAGTTTTCACTTTCTCGACGTGGGCACAGGGGTGATTGATGCTGACTAGCGCAGCCGGTGGGCACTATGCTCTTCAACCACTCGGAGGCGGACTTCTCCATGAAGCCTGGTGGCCATGTCACACAGATGATTGTCCAGGTCGGCACCACAAAACCAACTACTGTACCATTTTATTTTTCTTCGTCCCTGAATTCGGGGCTACTGAGTTTTGTCGTGCTTGTGTGGTTACATACTGACAAGGTATCCGTGTTTGACGAGGCCATTGAGTATCTAAAGCAACTGCAGCTCCAAGTACAGGTCAGTAAATGCATTTCTGGATGGCTAGTTGATGTAGAGGCTAACTTGCTAGTGCATTTATTTTAACGGATGGTCCAAACTACAAACATTGACTCAAGAGTTTTACCGTGGGTGTTATCCTTATTGATTCTTTATCCAATCCATAGTGAAGTAATCCTGGGAAATTTTCCACACAGGAAAGCAGTGGCTACTTTCTGTTATGTCCAGTGTTTTCTAGACATATCTTATAGAACTGTTGATTTCCTTGGATTCACAACCGGATATATAATGGTGATCAAAATGTTGATATGTTAGGATTAGTTTCCTAGTGCAAATACACTAAGGAAAATCCTATGCCAATTGACATTTATGCTAGCTAGCTATATTCAGTTGGTAGGTGCTGAGGGAGTCCTGGATTAGGGGGTATCCGGACAGCCGGACTGTGTACAACGTCTGGACTATTGAAGCATGAAGATACAAGACTCAAGACTTCGCCCGTGTCCAGATGGGACTTTCCTTGGCGTGGAAGTCAAGCTTGGCGATCCGGATATTATATTTCCTTCCTTGTAACCGACTCCATATAAACCCTAGCCCTCTCCGGTGTCTATGTAAACCGGAGAGGTTGGTCCTTAGAAGGCCGATCACAATTACATTCATACCATCATAGGCTAGCTCCTAGGGTTTAGCCTCTACGATCTTGTGGTAGATATACTCTTATTCTACACATATCATCAATATTAATCAAGCAGGAAGTAGGGTTTTACCTCCATCGAGAGGGCCCGAACCTGAGTAAACACCTGTGTCCCTTACTTCTTGTTACCATCAGCCTTGACGCACAAATCGGTACCCCCTACCCGAGATCCGCTGGTTTTGACACCGACATTGGTGCTTTCATTGAGAGTTCCTCTGTGACATCGCCGTCAGGCTCGATGGCTCCTTCAATCATCATTAACAACGCTGTCCAGGGTGAGACTTCCCTCCCTGGACAGATCTTCGTGTTTGGCGGCTTCACACTGCGGGCCAATTCGCTTGGCCACTTGGAGCAGATCGATAGTTATGCCCCTGGCCCTCAAATCGGGTTCGGAAACCTGAACCACACCACGGATACCTCAGGAGACTTAATCTTCGGCGGATTCGGGCCAGCGCCAGAAGCGCCGAACAGTCACGATGAGCACGACTTAGACCTACTGTCAGACGTTGCTTGGGATATCATCCCGGCAAAAGCCCCGGACCTAAATCCGGGACAGGTTGCATTGCCTAAAGACGGAGGGCTGGACCCCGTCCCACAGGCCGTACCCTCATCGGCGATGGAGCCGAACACAGGCTCCATTTTTTAGGAAGCCGGTGACCCTGGGCCCCTGGACTCGTGTCCGGTTGTAGGCTCCAGTCCGTGTGTCCCTGGGCCCGCCGATCCCGGTTGGGCTCCAGTGATGGAGTTCGCAGCGGCGGACATCTTTCAGCACTCGCCTTTCGGCAACATACTAAACTCATTCAAAACCCTCTCTTTAACAGAGAATCTCAGGCCGAATTATATCCGGCTCGAGTGGGAAGCAGGCGACAAAGACATTCGTTGCCCACCCACCACCCACTTCATAGCCACGGTTGATGATTTAACCGACGTGCTGGACTTCGACTCCGAAGGCATCGACGGTATGGACGACAATGTAGGAGAAGACTCAGAATCTATGAGGTGCCGGATTCACGCCTCGCCACACGACATATACTTGGTGGATACGCCCAAGGAAGGTGACGGTGACAATCCGGAAGATAACACCCCTGGGCAAAAACCAAAGCGACAGCGCAGACGCCGTTCCAAATCCGGCAATAGTAACAATATCAGCAAGAGCGCCAGAAGAATGGATACTCCGATCAACCCCGATGGCAATAATGACCAAACAGAACCAGCGATGGAGCAGGACGAACCAGGTCACGCTGAACATAGTCCGGGTCATACGCCCGAAGAAAACAATCCAGAGGGACGAGTTCACCAATCCGGCCTAGGACAAGAAGACAGTCCGGACGACGACGCATTCATCGTTCCATAAGAACGCGTGGAACGAGAGAACCTCCATAAAAAGCTTATGGCCACAGCGAGAAGTCTAAAGAAGCAGAAGCAACGGCTTAAAGCCGCACAGGAAACGCTCAATCGTAGATGGAATAAAGTGCTAGACACTGAAGAAACATATGGCGACGATCGCCATACAAAGAGCTACCCAAAAATCAAGCTACTGCCAGAATTCGACGACGAGGCCGTTCCACCGAAGAACAACATGAACAGGAGACCAGGAGTACCACCTCATAGCCGCAATAAATCAGCTGCCGGAGACGCCCACGATCTACGTGAGCACCTCGAGAAGAAAGCTGGCGCAGCTAGGTCCACCTACGGACCTAAAGGAGACACCCCGACGAGGGACTATGGCTGTCAAAACAATTTTGACAACCAAACACCAGATCGGAATAAACACCGAACACAACAACAGCCGACGGCATGCCACAGCGCGTCTAGATACAGAAGTGCTGCTCACCCCCTGTGTTTTACTAATGAAGTACTGGACCATGAATTCCCACAGGGCTTTAAACCTGTAAACATAGAGGCATACGACAGAACAACAGACCCAGGGGTCTGGATCGAGGACTTTATCCTCCACATACACATGGCTCGTGGAGATGACCTCCATGCCATCAAATACCTTCCCCTCAAACTAAAGGGACCGGCCCGGCACTGGTTGAAAAGCCTCCCCGAAAATTTAATCGGGAGCTCGGAAGAACTAGAGGACGCTTTCAGGGCCAATTTTCAAGGGACTTATGTCCGGCCTCTGGATGCTGACGATTTAAGTCACATAATCCAACAACCCGGAGAGTCTGCCCGCAAGCTTTGGAACAGATTCCTCACTAAGAAGAATCAAATTGTTGACTGTCCGGATGCCGAAGCCTTAGCGGCATTCAAGCACAGCATCCGGGACGAGTGGCTCGCCAGACACCTCGGCCAAGAAAAGCCAAGGACAATGGCAGCCCTAACAAGCCTTATGACCCGCTTTTGTGCGGGAGAAGATAGCTGGCTCGCCCGCAAAGGCGCCAGCGACCCCAGCACATCCAAAACAATGGATGGCAACGGGAAGCCATGGCGTAATAAAAACAAACACCAAAACAAGGAAGAGAGCCCGGACAACACAACGGTTATTGCCGGATTCCGAGGCTCTCGACCTAACCAGCAAAATAAACAACCTAAAGGCAGTGAAGAGGGACCGTCCGGTCTGAACAGAGTTCTGGACAGACTATGCCAAATTCATGGCACCCCCGACAAACCTGCGAACCACACGCACAGAGAGTGCTGGGTCTTCAAGCAAGCCGGCAAACTAAACGCCGAACACAAGGGAAGGGAAACACCAAGTGAAGACGAGGATGAACCTCGCCAACCGAACACTGGGGGACAGAAAACATTCCCGCCAGAGGTTAAAACAGTGAACATGATCCATGCGACTCGCACATCCTTGGGAAGGCATGAACGCGCCATAAAGACACACGCGATATAGAGCCCATCGTACCCACACCCTGGATGTCTTGTTTGATCACCTTCGATGACCTAGACAGCCGAACTAGCATTCGGCGCGAAGGATCAAATGCCTTGGTGCTTGACCCAACAATTGACGGATACCATCTCCCTCATGTCCTCATGGATGGTGGCAGCAGTCTCAATTTAATATATGAGGACACTATCCGCAGGATGGGGATAGACGCATCCAGAATCAGCAAAATTCATACCACCTTTGAAGGGGTGATACCAGGCATTGAAGCCTAACAAGGGCTCCGTCATACTGGAGGTAACATTCGGTTCTCCAGGTAACTCCAGAAGCGAAGAACTAGTCTTCATCATCGCACCCTTCCAAAGCAGCTATCAAGCATTGCTTGGAAGAACGGCCTTCGCCCTCTTCAACGCATTGCCGCACTATGGCTACCTTACACTCAAGATGCCCGGTCCACGCGGCGTCATCACCATTAGCAGAACAACGGAGCGCTTTTCGCGCGCAGAGGAATACGCGACGGCCCTAGCGGCCGGACTATAAGCGGCCTCTAAACAAAATTATACTAGGTTGTTAAGACAAAGGACACGGTTAGACGAGTCCGGCAGACCACATTAAACCAGGGCAATTGTATATGTAATCCTATAGCGGACACCAGGGGCTAATAATAAAGCCCCACACTCTCGTCTCAACCTTATTGGCAGGCCAGCATTTTACATTTTCTACTATCCATCGCACACTTATGTTGCACTCTTCTATGAGATCCACTTTTTTCGGCAGACAATGTTCGCGCGATACCTTCTAGGATGCGGCAGAACGGAGACAAAGGCGCAGACGTGCAGCAGGGCCCCGTCCAACAGGTTTCTTTTTAGATTAAGCCCCTGTGTAAACCTTTTGTATTGCCTCTTGTTGTTTCATCATCCCATGGGTTCCATACTCACAGAGGATACTGTCGTTTTTGGCATTACGCCACAACAGATTAATGCACGCACCTGGGCATACAGGGTTTATAATGAATGGGCATTCTTGAGCCCATCATCTGTTAGAAAGTCCGAATACCTTCGGGAGTGTTCGGCGTCACGAGTTTGGCATTATATGCATCAGCTCCGAATCATGTCTTTGGTCAAATGTTGGGATTGCCCGGCTCCTGGGTTTGCCGCCTTACGTTCCGTTATAATCGGCTAAGGTGGCCAAAGGAGAACTACTGCGATTGTGCCCTGGTTATTCCGGATGAGCTCCTCATTAGAGAAAGCCGAAAACTGACCGTCATGATACAGCGAGAGACTGATCAACCACTCGACGACTCACTGGAATCTCTAGGATTCCTCCGCCTTAGCGAAGGGCCATTTCTCGGCCAGGTACATACGCGCCCATATTTGGATGCACGCGATGGTACCAGCGGCTACATAGTAGCCCCAATATTAGAATCCCGCGGCTAAGCAAAAGTGTTACAGCTATATAGTCCGGTTGCCTAGTTGGACGTGCGATCACCTCCTTGTCGGACCAAGACGTTGGATAAAGAGTGATCAGGCATATTTTTTCGCGAACACCCCCGCATTGTATGCGTGGGGGCTGAAGCCAACGACTACTATCTTTCGGATTACACACACACACACACACACACATACACACACACACACACACACACACACACATATATATATATATATATATATATATATATATATATATATATATATATATATATATATGGCAGCACAGGGGACATAAATCATATTTTCAGACACAAATTATAAATATAACCTTCTAATCAAAATGTTTTTACAATAATTTGAATCATCACTCGAAGAGGAGATCCTTCGGGCACTGCGCCTCTATCAGGCGGACTGTCACGCCCAATATGTGACCCTATCCAAAAGGAACTCGAAGGTCCCACCAAGGATAGACCCGCATATTGAAACGCTTTTGCAAGGTGGATATCATTACATCAACATTACATAATAGATGGGGATACATACAAAAGGCATACAATGTCACACGAATACAACATCATCTTACATAAGATCACCATCCGACTACGGATGAAACACAACAGGAGCTCAAACGACATCCACCCTGCTAGCCCAGGCTGCCGACTTGGAACCTATCCCCTGATCAAAGAAGAAGCAGAAGAAGAACTCCAAAACAAGCAAACATCGCTCTCGCGTCATGATCATCGCATAACCTGTACCTGCAACTGTTGTTGTAGTAATCTGTGAGCCACGAGGACTCAGCAATCCCATTACCATGGGTATCAAGACTAGCAAAGCTTAAAGGGAAAGGAAGGGGGTAAAGTGGTTAGGTTCCAGCAGCGACTAAGCATGATATGGTGGCTAACATACACAAATAAGAGCGAGAAGAGAAGCAAAGGAACGGTCGTGAAGCTAGCAATGATCAAGAGGTGATCCTGAACTCCTACTTACGTCAATCATAACCCAGAAACCGTGTTCACTTCCCGGACTCCGTCAAAAAGAGGCCATCACGGCTACACACGCGGTTGATGCATTTTAATTCGGATCAGGTGTCAAGTTATCTACAACCGGACATTAACAAATTCCAATCTGCCACATAACCGCGGGCACGGCTCTCAAAACATTATACCCTGCAGGGGTGTCCCAACTTAGCCCATGATAAGATCTCGCGATCAACGAAGGATATTCCCTCTCCCAGGAAGACCCGATCAGTCTCGGAATCCCTGTTTACAAGACATTTCGACAATGGTAAAACAAGACCAGCAAAGCCGCCCGATGTGCTGACAAATCCTGATAGGAGCTGCACATATCTCGTTCTCAGGGCACACCGGATAGGTCAGCCTACGAGTAAAACCAACCCACGAGTTGCCCCGAGGTGGCCCCGCAGTCTGCCCGTTTCGGACCAACACTCGAAGGAGCACTGGCCCGGGGGGGTTAAATAAAGATGACCCTCGGGCTCCGGAAACCCAAGGGAAAATGGCCAGGTGAGGAAAATGGTAAAACCAAGGTTGGGCCTTGCTGGAGGAGTTTTATTCAAAGCAAACTGTCGAGGGGGTCCCATAAATCACCCAACCACATAAGGAACGCAAAATCCGGGAACATAACACCGGTATGACGGAAACTAGGGCGGCAAGAGTGGAACAAAACACCAGGCATAGGGCCGAGCCTTCCACCCTTTACCAAGTATATAGATGCATTAATTAAATAAGAGATATTGTGATATCCCAACATAATCCTGTCCACCATGGAGCAATCTTCAACTTCACCTGTAACTAACAATGCTATAAGAGGGGCTGAGCAAAGCAGTAACATAGCCAAGAAATGGTTTGCTAGGACGGGTGAAAAGGTTAGAGGCTGACATGGCAATTTGGGAGGCTTGATAGAACAAGTGATAGGTAGCGCACCAAAGCGATAGAATGAGGCAACTAGCATAGCAATGATAGTAGTGAGATCCAAGGTGACGGTCATCTTGACTGAAATCCCGCAAGGAAGAAGAACGAGTCCATGAAGAAGATGAAGCAACGAAGAAGAACCAAGCGTAGACAAACGAATCCTCACGATCGCAACGAAACGGGAACTATCGAGAAGAAGCACACAACATAGTAAACACACCACACATGAACAAGGCATCATGCTCAACCAAGCATGATGCATGACAAAGGCTACATGAAGCTACTCATGGCAAGAGATGATGCAAACAAGAGCAACACATCAAAGCAAGTTAAATGAGGTCGGAAACAACATATAACAATTCCGGTAGGTCCTCATATGCAAATTTAGAAATTGGTCCAGAACTGAATAACCTTATGTTCAAGTTGTTAAACAGCAAGTTAAGATGCACCAAGATGGTCTACACGAGATTCTAGTCAAGTTACATATAAAGTTCATTTAATTCGGAGCTACGGCCTAGAAGATGTGAGCAAAACAAGTCAAACATGGCATTGATGCTAAATGCATCCAAACATCAAGCAAACACCTCAAAACAAGGATGCAACATGATAATATGAAACAACATGCAAAATCAAGCAAGTTCTATATAGAGCACACTCAAAACGGAGCAACGGTTCAACACATACACTATACAAGTTTAAATGACAAGCTGTCCAAAACAGCAACTAGGCATCTAGCAAGCATCAAAACAACAACAACATGAAGGCATGGGCATGATGTACAGGTAAAGCACAACAACAACATGAACACTGAGTTAACTCCAGAAATCACTAGATCATGCTCAAAAGGACATGGCAAGATTGCAAATAATAACAGTTTCAGACTTGGCAGAATTAACATCAGGTTACAATGTTTAGAGCTATCAAACAACATGCTACAGGAACTTAACATGGCAAACAAAGGCATGGCATGAATCTACTAATTGCATATAACAAAAGTCCCTTACTGACCATGAGCCAAAAGGGCAAAGAAAATATGACGGCACCCATGTAAACATGGCAAAAGATATGACAGATTCATACATGGCAGGAACAACAATAAGTAGGCATGTTGGTGAGCTTGAACCACTCACCACAGAGCATTACATGGCATGACAAGGCAACCAATAGCAAGAATACATGTTTATGAAGCTAATCATGGCAAGAGCAAGTTCATAGGGTGCATGGATCACTAGCAAAACTCATGGAAAAACTGAACTGAATGTTAACAGGCTGACAGCTACATTATTTAGCAACTTTGAGGGCAAGATAACAAAAAGTTACAGCAGGCTACAAATGCAACCAGGGGCATGAATGGATAGAGCATGACACTTATAACAAAACATCCTTAGTGAACATCTCCAGATTATGCATAGAATGACTGGTAGCAGCAGGTTTACATAGCATCACAATATAACAGATTCAGCCTAGCAAAACAGCAACAAGTAGCCTACAAAACAGCAGGTTATAACAGTTTCAGCAGATTAACATCATATAGCACCCTTGCAACGATGATTAGGGCATCAATCTGGACTCAAACAAGCATGGCACAATGGAATGAAATGAAGAGCATCTCATAATGAACATTTTGATATATCATATGCATGAAACGGAGCAGTATGCATGGAGTTATGATGCGATGAACGGGCATGAAAATGTCTAAATATTCGGGGACTTGGGGAAATTTCGGGGTCAACCTCAGATCTGCACGAATATCGATGCGGCGGTAGATCTCGTTGGAACTTCGCCGGAGTTGGAGGAGAGGCGGCCGGCGAGGTCGGGGAAGCTCGCCGGAGGAGGGGACGGCTGGATCCGGCCCTCCCGCGACCAGATCTGGCTGGGGGTGAAGG
>NC_041389.1:60697013-60712485 GCF_002162155.2 Triticum dicoccoides | reverse complement strand
GCGGCGGCGAGCAAAGCCGGCACCGGCGCGGGGGCGGCAGGCGGCGGCGCGCGAAGGTCGGCGGATGCGGGGTTGACGAGGAGGCGACACCCCGGCGAGGCGGCGGCGGAACACGCCGGCGAGGCAGCATCGAAGGCGCCGACGGGGTCAGGTGGCCGGAGACGGCGGCGCGGGCGGCGGAGGACGCGCGGGCGGAGCGACGCGGCGGAGTCGGGCTCGCGGGCTCGCCATGGGCTCGCGGGCCGGCCGCGGCGGACGGAGGCGGAGCGCCACGTGGCAAGGCAGGATTGGCCGGGGGGACGAGCGGACGTGTCCGGCTGCGGCCGGACGTGTCCGGTGGCGGCGGGGAGGATTAGGCTAGGGTTTGGACCCGGATTTGGACGGGGGAAGGCATATATATAGTTTCTGGGAGCTAGGAGAGTCCAAATGGAGCACGGTTTTCGGCCACGCGATCGTGATCGAATGGCGGAGAGCATGGAGGGGGTTTGGATGAGTTTTGGGCCACATTGGAGGGGTGTTGGGCTGCAAACAAAAGAGGCTTTTGCGGTTACCCGGTTAACCATTGGAGTATCAAACGGACTCCAAATGGCATGAAACTTGACAGGCGGTCTACCGGTGCTATACCAAGGCCGCTTGGCAAACCTCGGTCCATTCCGAGAACGTTTAACACCCTCATACAAAAAGCGGTAAAAGGGGGCGTCGGGGGACATAGGAGTGTCGGATTGCAAAACGGACAACGGGGAAAATGCTCGGGTGCAAGAAACGAACATGTATGCAAAATGAAATGCACATGATGACATGATGAAATGCAACATGCAAGAAAATGACAAGGCAATGACGGCGAATAACTGACAGACACCTGTCGCATCAAATCCGGGGCGTTACAACTCTCCTCTACTAACAAGAGATCTCGTCCCGAGATCTTAGGACCGAGACGGAAGAGAAAGAGGAAGAGGTGAAGCAAGAACTCAAGAGAAGAAGCAAAGAATCGAGAGCACTCGAGAAGAAGAGAGGAACGACGAGAATGACGAGAATCGAAAACTCACGGAATCAGATAGACTCTGAAACCCCTCCGGTTAGAACGAGATAAGAAACGAATACGACTGAAAGGATTTAGGCAGCACTCCGGCTGAAAATGGAAGGATTAGAACACGAGCTTGAGAGGATGGAATGATACTTGATGAAGACATGACACAAAACCTCCGAAAAGAATTGAAATAGTTGAATGAAAAGAAGGGAGAAGAAAATGACCACTTGTGCCACGAATGAAACTGAAAGCATCTTTAGAAGGAAGGTTTAACCGGAGTTGTTGAGAAAATCAACAATGAAAAGAATACTCTTGTTGTGGACTTATAGATAACATGTCAAAATTATGACGTGATCTCTGACCACGAGCGGAAAAGATTGAATAGCTTAGAAGAACAAAGAAATGCAAAACTCCACTTCAATAGAATACGGAGAATTAATTGCACTTCGAGACGCGAGAAGAAAAGATACTAGAACTCCTTGAACAAGAATCTTGATGAACTCTTGAAGAATGAATTAAATCATGAAGAACCACCATGAAGAACTCTGGTGACAAAAAGATGATGTGATAGAATGAAGGAAGAAAGAATAAGATGAGCCTTGCGGTGATTTAGATGAAGGTTCCGACGAAATTGCCGAGGAAATTTGAACTCCGGAAAAGAAAAGATGAAAACACTTGGAACTAGAATTTATTCACCAAGAACAAACTCCGAAGGAAGGGATTAAACACTTGAAGGAAATAAGAATAAGATTTATTGTATGCTTACCTTCATCAACTTAGATTGATGACAAGCAATGGATTTAGCATACTACTTATTCTTCTTGAAAAAGGGATTGAGAAGTGACATATCCCAAACTTGAGAAGGTCTTCATGAATCACCGGTAGGATTGAGAAGAACGAATGAATTAATATGATAATCAAGGAAAAAGAATCTTGAACGAACCACCATAAAAATTCGAAAATGACTGATGAAAGAGAATGAATCACCGAGAAGAATTAGAAAAGCACGAAGATACTTGAGAGAATTTAGAGACAAGAGAACGAAGAGATCACAAACTGATTAAAGAACAAAGCACCGGAAGAATATGAAGACGAACGAAAAGGCATGAATATAGAATAATTGGAGAACGAAGCTGAAAGCTTGGAACGAAGAAATATTCTGAAATGGAGGCCTCCGGATAAACGAAACGGGAAAACAACTCCTGAAAAACTCCGGATGGGTAAGAAAAGAATCTCTGACAAACGGAATAATTTGAGAGGATAACATGAAGCTAGCACCATGAATCTTCGGGAGAATGGACAAGATTTAGGGAAAAAACTCTACTTCGGTCTTCACAAGACGACGAGAAACACCTTGAAAATAAAAGAGATGATCCGGGACAATGAATACTAGAAATGTTGATCCAAAATTGAAAAGACGTTGAAAACTAACTTAGAGAAGGCATATGACTGATAGAATCCATACTTACGTCAAACTTCAAAAAGAATTTGGAATAGCTCCGGAATAATTTGAAGAGTTAGGTAAGATCCTGGGAAAAGACCTGCGGGTTAGGGCCCACTAAAAGAAAACACCGTTGGAAAAGGATGTTGAACAGATAGATGAGGCACCGAAACAAATGAAATATTTGAATGAGGTGACACTCTCGAATTAATTCGAACACAGATGAATCTCCTGAGATGTCTTGAGCACTCTGAAAAGATAAACTGGCGAGAGGCGAACGAGCAAGGAAAACACTTGAGTCGAGGAAAATAATATAATCACTACCGAAAAAATGGAATTGAATCCACCGGAAAAGAAAAAGAGATGAAGAATGACGAATGAGACAAGAATTCACCGGTTGAGATAATTGACGAAAGACTGAAGAGGCTTCATGCAAATGAAATTGATGCTCAAAACAGACTCAGGCTCCGGAAAGAAGAGGGTGGGAGGGCGGGAAAACAAAGACAACTTGGAAAGGGGAACCGACGAATATCTTGAAGACAAAACACCGGTTGAAATCATTGAGGAAAGAAAGAAACAACATCGCATGAGTAGGATGGATACTCGATTACGGACTCCGGCTCCGAGAAGAAAAAGGGGTGGGCGGGTGGGAAAAGAAAACCACTGAGGACTGAACTTGGCAACGATAAAGAGGCTTGCGTCAACTTGACGAGAAATGCACCGGATAAAAAGAGTTGAGGAACAACGATCGAAAAACCAACTGCGTGATCCTAAAGAAAAATTCGAATGGGAAGAGGAGTAATTCAAAACACCTACGTCAAGATTCCTGACCAGAGCGACGAAGGGGCTGAGGAGTAAAAAGAATTCCTACTCTCCGATATAACTAGACTCCAAAATTAGTTTTATTCTAGACTCGACAACGGCCAAACTACACGATCAAACAAGGGGGCTCCTATGGTCGGGCGAGGCACTGATACCAACTTGTCACGCCCAATATGCGACCCTATCCAAAAGGAACTCGAAGGTACCACCAAGGATAGACCCGCATATTGAAACGCTTTTGCAAGGTGGATATCATTACATCAACATTACATAATAGATGGGGATACATACAAAAGGCATACGATGTCACACGAATACAACATCATCTTACATAAGATCACCATCCGACTACGGATGAAACACAATGGAAGCTCAAACGACATCCACCCTGCTAGCCCAGGCTGCCGACCTGGAACCTATCCCCTGATCGAAGAAGAAGTAGAAGAAGAACTCCAAAACAAACAAACATTGCTCTCGCGTCATGATCATCGCATAACCTGTACCTGCAACTGTTGTTGTAGTAATCTGTGAGCCATGAGGACTCAGCAATCCCATTACCATGGGTATCAAGACTAGCAAAGCTTAATGGGAAAGGAAGGGGGTAAAGTGGTTAGGTTGCAGCAGCGACTAAGCATGATATGGTGGCTAACACACGCAAATAAGAGTGAGAAAAGAAGCAAAGGAACGGTCGTGAAGCTAGGAATGATCAAGAGGTGATCCTGAACTCCTACTTACGTCAATCATAACCCAGAAACCATGTTCACTTCCCGGACTCCGCTGAAAAGAGACCATCACGGCTACACACGCGGTTGATGCATTTTAATTTGGATCTGGTGTCAAGTTATCTACAACCGGACATTAACAAATTCCCATCTGCCACATAACCGCGGGCACGGCTCTCGAAAGTTTATACCCTGCAGGGGTGTCCCAACTTAGCCCATGATAAGCTCTCGCGATCAACGAAGGATATTCCTTCTCCCAGGAAGACCCGATCAGTCTCGGAATCCTGGTTTACAAGACATTTCGACAATGGTAAAACAAGACTAGCAAAGCCGCCCGATGTGCCGCCAAATCCCGATAGGAGCTGCACATATCTCATTCTCAGGGCACATCGGATAGGTCAGCCTACGAGTACAACCAACCCTCGAGTTGCCCCGAGGTGGCCCCGCAGTCTGCCCGTTTCGGACCAACACTCGAAGGAGCACTGGCCCGGGGGGGTTAAATAAAGATGACTGTCGGTGTCAAAACCGGCGGATCTCGGGTAGGGGGTCCCGAACTGTGCGTCTAGGCGGATGGTAACAGGAGACAAGGGACACGATGTTTTACCCAGGTTCAGGCCCTCTTGATGGAAGTAAAACCCTACGTCCTGCTTGATTAATATTGACGATATGGGTACTACAAGAGTGGATCTACCACGAGATCAAGGAGGCTAAACCCTAAAAGCTAGCCTATGGTATGATTGTTGTCATGGAGGTTATGTCCTACGGACTAAAGCCCTCCGGTTTATATAGACACCGGAGAAGGCTAGGGTTACACAGAGTCGGTTACAATGGTAGGAGACCTACATATCTGTATTGCCAAGCTTGCCTTCCACGCCAAGGAAAGTCCCATCCGGACACGGGACGGAGTCTTCAATCTGGTATCTTCGTAGTCTTGGAGTCCGGCGGACGATGATAGTCCGGCTGTCCGGACACCCCCTAGTCCAGGACTCCCTCAGTAGCCCCTGAACCTGGCTTCAAAGACGATGAGTCCGGCGTGCATAATGTTCGGCATTGCAAGGCGGGTTCCTCCTTTGATTAATCCAGAGAAGTGTGTGAACACCAGGATAGTGTCCGGCTCTGCAAAATAAATTCCACATTCCACCGTAGAGAGAATAAAATGTACACAAGTTCAATCTGCTAACGTATTTTGCAGCATGACGTCTCACCACTACCAAGCCTTTACTTGAATCATTTTTTATTATACTGCCTTAGCGCGTTTAGCGAAGCGGTTTCCTTGGCATGTCTTGTCGAAGCAGAGATCGCGTTCCCCTTATTCCGGGATTCTCATCAATACGGGCATGGGTAACCCAACCGCGCCCGTCGCCACGCCTCCTCTATCGAAGGCGAATCCTGAACGGTCACGGAGACGGCTCTTGGTATTCCCCCTCTTTATAATAGGACCAAGGCTCGTTTCTTCTCTTCAATCTTCCATCGAATCCTCTCCTTGCTCCAAGTTACAAACACTCAGAGCCCCAGATTCGAGCGCTTCGGACCTTCAACAATGTCCGGCTCCGACCTTCAGGGCCGGTGGATGCCGACGTGCTAAAGCTGCGTGAGGCCAAGTACCTGTCTTACGAGGTTTCGCACAGGCTGCCTGCCGAAGGGCAGGCCATCCCCACCCCCGAGCCCGGCGAGTATGTCCTCTTTGTATCCCACCTCCGTCGGGGTTTAGGCTTCCGATGGATCCTTTTGTGAGAGGGCTCATGTTTTACTATGGGTTGGAATTCCACGACTTGGCTTCGGAGTCCATCCTCCATATTTCCGCATTTATTGTCGTCTGTGAAGCCTTTCTCCACGTCACCCCCCACTTCGGCATGTGGCTAAAGACCTTCAATGTGGAGCCGAAGATGATTGGGGGGCGTCAACAAGAGTGCAGCGGGGCGGCCATAAGCAGGAGGGCCGATGCCCCGTGGCCCGAGGGCTCCTTCCAAGAGGAGCTCAGCCTGTGGAAATGGGAGTGGTTCTATATCACCGCTCCGAAGGGCAGCAGGCAGAAGCCGCCGCCCCCATTCCGCTCAGGACCTCCACGACGGTTGATGTCGTGGGTCAACCAAGGGCTCAATTGGGGGCCGTCAAAAGACGTGCCCCTATTGCAGGGCCAGATTCGAGACCTCCAGACGAGGGAGATCGATCTGATCGTGGTGGTGCAGGTTATGCTAATTAGGCGTCTCCTGCCCTGCAAACGCCGTCCTCTCCGGCTATGGGAGTTCAATCCGGAGGGACCAAGGGTTCTCCAACACTTCATGGGTATGACACCCGTGGAGATGTATAAGTTGTTCTTCCGATCATAGATGGTGTGTCCGGAATTGACCGAGGATGCCGGCCTAAGCTGCAATCGCCCGGATACTCGAGTAAGTAGCTCCGTGCTTGGACGTACCATTTGTTTGCTTTTCATAATCGCTTTTTAACCCGTTATCCTCCAACAGGAGTGGATCGCGCAAGCAAAGCTGATAAGGTGTCCGGCCCCCCTCCCAGAGACCGCACCGGAGCCCGTGCTGGTCAGAATGTGGGAGGTCGCGCCTACAGAAGGGGGCGAAGGGGAAAATAGAGGAGCTACCGCCTTGCCCAAGAGGACACTTGAAGAAGGGGGGGTCCAGAATCCCTCCCTCCAGGGAGAGAAGAGGACCGCCTCCGAAGACCCGGAGGCCAAAGCCTCTAAGCGGGGGAAGAAATCTTCCACAGAGGGTCCTGCATCTGGGGAGGCCCCGGTCGTACAATCTTCTCTAAAGAATCAGCCCTCCAGCGAGCCATGAGTAGGAAAAGGGGAATTCATTAATGAGAAACATCCCTACTTGTGCTTCTGAGGATAACCGGAATTTTTACCTTGTAGTTCGGATCTGCAACCTTCTCAGATGAGCTCGTCTTCGGGGGATCTTCGTCCGGAGATGATGGAGAGGAGACGCCTCCGTCTGCTGCGCCGTCGGATAGGGCGGACGAGCCTGAAGTGTCGTCACGGAGGGTATCCCCGAGCCCGGCAGAGCCGAAGAGTTCGGCGCCGACTAGTGTTCGGCCGGGGGAGCTGAAGGATCTGCTTGAGAGGGCGTCCGTCTCAGAAGATCACCGTGCGTTGATGAGCATGGTGATCGGAAGGGTTTCTTCTGCCGAAAGCGGATTGCACAATGCCGTCAGGAGTTTGCTGGCGGGGTTTGAGGTACGTAAAAACGACACGCCTTTTTGACAGTTTTGCACAAGAAAGTGCGCCTTGTATAGATAGTAGCCCCTGAGACTCGGTAGGTTGTCGAAAGCGACAGCGTGCCGAGGATCAAAATCACAGGTTTTGAGTGTCGCCTTTCCTAAGCAGGTGGCGGATAGTCCGGGGGCTAGCCGGACTGATGGAGTTGCCGAATTAATGCGGCAACTCGATGTAGCGGATGCGGACATCACGCTAGTCAACAAGCGACTTGACGAGTCGCAAGGTAAATTGATTCTCCGCAGTCACCTATTAAGGGAGCTAAAGCTCACCTCTTACAATATTTATGCTTGACGCAGATGGTGCTGCTGCTGTGGAGAGCCTTCGGGCAGAACTTGCTCAAGCCAAGGAGCAAGCCAGAAGAAGCAACGCGGCTACCTCGAGGGCGGCCGAGGAGTTAGAAGCCGAGAGGGCTGCACTCTGCAGAAGCAGGGAAGAGGTGGCCGGATTGGCCGTTAAATTGAAAGATGCTATCGACCGCAATGAGGCTCTTGAAAAGGAGCGCCTATCAGAGCGAGAAGACCTAGGGAAGGCCACCGCCGAAGCCAAGGATGCCCGTTCTGCAATGTGGGCTATGAAGGAGGAGCTGCGTCAGGCCGGAGACATTGTGGCTGGCAAGCCTTTTCTGTTACGCCGTAGGTTTACGGATCCAAAGTATGCCCAGCTTGGCCAGCTGTGGGGTCCGGAGGATCCATATATGGATTTAGCGGCAAGTGCGGCGGATGCCGTTGTGCACTTCCGAAATCAGAAGGATCACAAGACGGAAGAGCTATTTTGGTCTCAATTCCATAGTCCGGATCGTTCACTTCCGCTGACCGATCGGTTGGCCGAATGGGCTGAGCTGAATAGGTTGTCCGGACTTTCCATGACGGATATCGTGACTCATGTCTGGCCGGAGAGGCCCAAGCCGACGAGCTATTTTGGCTTATTGCAGCAGTTTCTTGGGGCGGTGCCGCATATCAAGGAGATGAAGCGGTCGGCCTGCATAGAGGGTGCGCGGATGGCCCTTGCCCATGTGAAGACACATTGGACAGAGATGGATGCCACCACAGTTGCAACCCGGGGTTCGGACGAAAGCCGATTACCCGCTGAGCACTATTTTGGGGAAGTTATGCGTGGTGCTCGTATAATAGAGTCGCAGTGCTCGAAAAATGTCAGGTTCAAATGAACGTTTTATTTTGCAAAACAATGGTAATGATGTAATCGCTTTTTATACTTGTGCGTTCCAAGTATTGAAATATCTCCTATGCGGCCATTTATGTATACGTGTGTATAACCTGAAAGATGGCAGTCTTCGGCTTCAGCCCCCACGCACAAGGTGCGGGGGTGTTCGCAAAAATAGCACGTTTTCACACTTAATCCGACGTCTCGGTCCTATTGAGGAGGTGGTAGCGTAGCAAACGAGGCAACCGGACTATGATGCTTTATCACTTTCACTTAGCCATTGGAGTTCGAGGGTGGGGCTACGATATAGCCTCTGGGGGCACCGCGCTCTCCGAATTCGGGGCGCGTGTGTGCCCGACCGGGAAACGGTCCTTCGTCAAAGCGGAGGAATTCTAAACATTCCGGTGGTCGATCGAGTGGTTGACCAGTCTCTCGCTGTATCATGACAGTCAGTTTTCGGCTTTCTCTACTAAGGTGCTCGCCCAGCCGAACTGGGGCACAATCGCAGTAGTTCTCCTGGTGCCGCGTTAGCCGATGATACGGAACGTAAGGCAGCAAAACGCAGGAGCCGGGCAAACCCAACATTTGACAAAATACATGATTCGGAGCTGATGCATATAAGGCCTAACTCGAGACGCCGAACGCTCCCGAAGGTGTTCGGTCTTTATAATAATGGGTAGAACAATGCCCTAAGCCCCTAGTGTCCAGGTACGGGCAAGATCTTCTGACAGGGCCGATGCCAAAACGTCAGGCTCCACTCTGGTTATAATGAGAAGCCAGGGGATTACAGCAACAAGAGGCAGTAAAAAAGGTTTACGCAGGGTATTAATCTGAAAAGAATCCTTGCAACGGGTCCCTACTGCATGTCTGCGCCTGTGTCTCCGTTGTGCCGTTATCCTGGACGGGTGTGCACGTTGTTCATCTGTAAAAAGAGAGGAACTTAGTTTGGAAGGAAAATCGTGCGAAAAAAGGTATATGAAAAATATTAATAAGGAAAGCGGAGTCTATATTATCTCGTTGTTGCTTATACGCACAACCCCTTGTAAAGGGGTGTGCGGCTAGGGAGCCCCTAGCTTATCTATGCCGGACTCGTCTATCCGTGTCCGGGGTCTTTAAATGACCCTCGCAATGAAATGGTGCCATGTGGACCGGGCATTTTAAGTGTAAGAGACGCGTAATGTGGTATGGCGTTGAAGTGGACAAAAGCTTCACGTCCCAATAGTGCTTGATAACTACTTTTGAAAGGGGCGACAAGAAAGATTAGCTTTTCGCGTCGGAAGTTGTTCGGTGACCCGAACACAACTTCTAGTAATAGGGAGCCTGTGCACTTGGCGTAAGGGCCTGGCGTCACTCCTTTAAAGGAAGTGCGGCTATGTCAAATTTTAGTAAGGTCTATCCCCAACTTGCGGATTGTGTTTGGATATAGCAGGTTTAAATTGCTGCCTCCGTCCATCAGGACTTGTGTAAATTGTAGTCCGTCGATTATAGGATCCAATATCAGAGCAGTCCATCCTGCATTCCGAATACTTCTGGAGTAATCCAGGTGGTCAAAAGTGATTGGTTTTGACATCCAATCTCGAGGTTCCGCTGGGGTGGACCGTGCGAGACCCGTCTTAGCGGGTGCCGCATTGTTTTTCCATATTATCACATGAAGTGAGTTTACTGCTTTGACTTCTTGTGGGAAACTCTTTTGTTTTCCGGTGCTCTGCTTGTGGGGTTTATCATCATCCTCGCTTGATGCGTCGAGCCCCTTGTGTTCGGCATTTAGTCGGCCAGACTGTTTGAAAACCCAACAATCTTGGTGGGTGTGGTTTGCAGGCCTTCCGGGGGTGCTGTGGATTTGACATATCCGGTCCAAAATTTTGTTTAAGTTGGATAGCTCATCACTGTTATCCTTAAGGGGCAGTGTTTTGTTGTTTGGCCGCGAGCTTTTGAATCCAGCGTTGACCGCCGTATTCTTTGGGCTTTTTTCTTTATTCCGGCGCTGATCCTTTCTGCGCCGTGATTTTCCGTTTCCATCTCTACTCTCGGATGTACTCAGGTCACTGGTGCTGCATCTGGCTAGCCAGCTATCCTCCCCCGCGCAAAAGCAGGTCATGAGGCTTGTTAGCGCGGACATTGTCCTCGGCTTCTCTTGGCCGAGGTGTCTGGCAAGCCATTCGTCTCGGATGTTGTGTTTAAAAGCTGCTAAGGCTTCGGCATCCGGACAGTCGACTATTTGGTTCTTTTTAGTAAGGAACCTGTTCCAGAATTTGCGCGCTGACTCTCCGGGCTGTTGAGTTATATGACTTAGATCGTCTGCATCCGGAGGGCGGACGTAAGTCCCTTGAAAATTTGCTCTAAACGCGTCCTCGAGCTCTTCCCAAGTTCCAACAGTGTTTTTGGGGAGGCTTTTGAGCCAGTGCCGAGCTGGCACTTTGAGCTTGAGGGGTAGATATTTTATGGCGTGGAGATCATCTCCTCTAGCCATATGTATGTGTAGTATGTAATCCTCTATCCAGACTCCAGGGTCTGTTATTCCGTCGTAGGCCTCTATGTTTATGGGTTTAAACCCTGCTGGGAATTCATGATCCAGCACCTCATTGGTAAAACATAGTGGGTGTGCGGCGCCCCTGTATTTGGGTGTACCGCTGTCTTCGGAGACTTGGCATGTTGTGTTACTTCCTGGGGCCCTTTTTCTTGGCCCGTAAATGGACCTGGCTGGGCCATTCGTTTTCCCAGGGTCGTGAGTCGGCTTGTGTGCGGCGCCGCTTGTAGATTTTGTCCTATCATCTGGCCGTCTATCCGGCCAGGCGGCCTCTTTGTTTTTTGACTGTGGGGGCTCTATGGCCTCCTCGTCAAATTCTGGCAGCAGCTTGCGCTTCGGGTAGCTCTTTGATTGATGGCCATTGCCGTATTTATCTGCGGTTTTGAGCACTTTGCTCCACCTCATTCTGAGTATGTCTTCCGCTGTTTTGAGCTTCCGTTTTTCCTTCTTCAAGCTTCTTGCGGTGGCGACGAGTCTTCCGTGAAGGTTTTTGTGCTCCGGTAGTATGTCCGGTGTGAGGTGGTCCGGACTGTCGGTTTCGCCGGGATTGGATTGATTATCTGATTCGTCCTATTCGGACGGTTGCTTGGTTGCATGTTCGTCGTCCACTGGTTTGCCCTGCTCTAACGCTGGGTCATTAGGAATGCTGTCTTTGTCGAGGCGGGGCTTAGGGCGGCGCTTGCGTTGCCGCTTTGGTTGTTTATCGGCGGGATTATCCTTTGCCGCGCCCCATTGTTCCTCGTCGTCGCTTCCTTTTGGGGTATCCACCATATATACGTCATGTGTTGGGGTGGTCTTCCAGTGCCCTGTAGGCGCTGGTTCTTGATCGTCTCCGGCATCGTCGTCCATACCGTCGATGTCTTCGGAGTCATAGTCTAGCATGTCTGTTAGATCGTCGATAGTGGCTACAAAGTGGGTGGTGGGAGGGCTTTGAATTTCTTCGTCGTCCGCATCCCAACCATCCTGGCCATAATCCGGCCAGGGTTCTCCGGATAGCGAGAGATGTTTTAGCAAATTTAGGATGTCTCCAAAGGGTGAGTGTTGGAAGATGTCCGTGGCAGTGAACTCCATGATCGGCGCCCAATCAGATTCGGTTGGCAGGGGCGCAGGAGGTTCGGAGTCCGGTAGGGAGTCCGACGCCTCGGAGTCACGAGCTTTACAAGGGACACGGTTAGTGTTCGGCTCCATCGCCGTGGAAGGTGCAGCCCCCGAGGCGGTGTCCAGCCACCGGTCCTCGATCTGCGCTATCAGCTCCAGACTAAGGGCCGGGGCGGATTCATGTGCGGCCACCAAGGCACTGTCCGGCGGTAGAGCTAAATCATGCCCATCGTGACAGCGCGGCGCGCTCGGCTGTGGCTCGAGTCCGTCGAAGATCAAGTCCCCGCGGATGTCGGCCATGAAGTTTAGGCTTCCGAACCTGACCTGACGGCCAGGGGCGTAGCTTTCGATCTGCTCCAGAAGGCCAAGCAAATTGGCCCGCAGTGCGAAGCCGCCGAATACGAAGATCTGTCCGGGGAGAAAAGTCTCACCCTGGACGGCGTTGTTGTCGATTGAAGGAGCCATCAAGCCTATCAGTGACGACACAGAGGAACTCTCAATGAAAGCACCAATGTCGGTGTCAAAACCGGCGGATCTCGGGTAGGGGGTCCCGAACTATGCGTCTAGGCGGATGGCAACAGGAGACAAGGGACACGATGTTTTACCCAGGTTCGGGCCCTCTTGATGGAGGTAAAACCCTATGTCCTGCTTGATTAATATTGATGATATGGGTAGTACAAGAGTGGATCTACCACGAGATCAAGGAGGCTAAACCCTAAAAGCTAGCCTATGGTATGATTGTTGTAATGGAGGTTTTGTCCTACGGACTAAAGCCCTCCGGTTTATATAGACACCGGAGAAGGCTAGGGTTACACAGAGTCGGTTACAATGGTAGGAGATCTACATATCCGTACTGCCAAGCTTGCCTTCCACGCCAAGGAAAGTCCCATCCGGACACGGGACGGAGTCTTCAATCTGGTATCTTCGTAGTCTTGGAGTCCGGCGGACGATGATAGCCCGGCCGTCCGGACACCCCCTAGTCCAGGACTCCCTCAATGACCCTCGGGCTCCGGAAATCCAAGGGAAAAGGGCTAGGTGAGGAAAATGGTAAAACCAAGGTTGGGCCTTGCTAGAGGAGTTTTATTCAAAGCAAACTGTCGAGGGGGTCCCATAAATCACCCAACCGCATAAGGAACGCAAAATACGGGAACATAACACCGGTATGACGGAAACTAGGGCGGCAAGAGTGGAACAAAATACCAGGCATAAGGCCAAGCCTTCCACCCTTTACCAAGTATATAGATGCATTAATTAAATAAGAGATATTGTGATATCCCAACATAATCCTGTCCACCATGGAGCAATCTTCAACTTCACCTGCAACTAACAACGCTATAAGAGGGGCTGAGCAAAGCAGTAACATAGCCAAGCAATGGTTGCTAGGAAGGGTGAAAAGGTTAGAGGCTGACATGGCAATTTGGGAGGCTTGATAGAACAAGTGATAGGTAGCGCAGCAAAGCGATAGAACGAGGCAACTAGCATAGCAATGATAGTAGTGAGATCCAAGGTGACGGTCATCTTGCCTGAAATCCCGCAAGGAAGAAGAACAAGTCCATGAAGAAGATGAAGCCACGAAGACGAACCAAGCGTAGATGAACGAATCCTCACGATCGCAATGAAACGGGAACTATCGAGAAGAAGCACACAACATAGTAAACACACCACACATGAACAAGGCTTGATGCTCAACCAAGCATGATGCATAACAAAGGCTACATGAAGCTACTCATGGCAAGAGATGATGCAAACAAGAGCAACACATCAAAGCAAGTTAAATGACGCCGGAAACAACATATAACAATTCCGGTAGGTCCTCATATGCAAATTTAGAAATTGGCCCAGAACCAAATAATCTTATGTTCAAGTTGTTAAACAGCAAGTTAAGATGCACCAAGATGATCTACACGAGATTCTAGTCAAGTTACATATAAAGTTCATTTAATTCGGAGTTACGGCCTAGAAGATATGAGCAAAACAAGTCAAACATGGAATTGATGCTAAATGCATCCAAACATCAAGCAAATACCTCAAAACAAGGATGCAACATGATAATATGAAACAACATGCAAAATCAAGCAAGTCTCATATAGAGCACACTCAAAACGTAGCAACGGTTCAACACATACACTCTATACAAGTTTAAAGGATAAGCTGTCCAAAACAGCAACTAGGCATCTAGAAAGCATCAAAACAATATGCTACAACACCTCAACATAAGAACAGAAGGAATGGGCATGATGTACAGGTAAAGCACAACAAAACATGAACACTGAGCTAACTCCAGAAATCACTAGATCATGCTCAAAAGGACATGGCAAGATTGCAAATAATAACAGTTTCAGACTTGGCAGAATTAACATCAGGTTACAATGTTTAGAGCTATCAAACAACATGCTACAGGAACTTAACATGGCAAAAAAAGGCATGGCATGAATCTACTAATTGCATATAACAAAAGTCCCTTACTGACCATGAGCCAAAAGGGCAAAGAAAATATGATGGCACCCATGTAAACATGGCAAAAGATATGACAGATTCATACATGGCAGGAACAACAATAAGTAGGCATGTTGGTGAGATTGAACCACTCACCAAAGAGCATTACATGGCATGACAAGGCAACCAACATCAATAATACATGTTTATGAAGCTAATCATGGGAAGAGAAAGTTCGTAGGGTGCATGGATCACTAGCAAATCTCATGGAAAAACTGAACTTAATGTTAACAGGCTAACAGCAACATTATTTAGCAACTTTGAGGGCAAGATAAGAACAAGTTACAGCAGGCTAAAAATGCAACCAGGGGCATGAATGGATAGAGCATGACATGTATAACAAAACATCCTTAGTGAACATCTCCAGATTATGCATAGAATGACTAGTAGCAGCAGGTTTACATAGCATCACAATATAACAGATTCAGCCTAGCAAAATAGCAACAGCAAGTACCCTACTTAACAAGCTTGATGCACTCACTACAAGACTCACAAAAATATATGTTTTCACCACTGAGAAGATGGCATGACATAGTTCAAAACACATGTAGATATCAAGCTCATAGGATGCACACACAAAATGCAACGAAAAAGACAAAACAGCAAGTTATAACAGTTTCAGCAGATTAACATCATATAGCACTCTTGCAACGACGATTAGGGCATCAAGATGGACTCAAACAAGCATGGCACAATGGAATGAAATGAAGAGCATCTCATGGTGAACATTTTGATATATCATATGCATGAAACGGAGCAGTATGCATGGAGTTATGATGCGATGAACAGGGCATGAAAATGTCTAAATATTCAGGGACGGGGAAATTTCGGGGTCAACCTCAGATCTGCACGGATATCGATGCGGCGGCGGATCTCGCCGGAACTTCGCCGGAGTTGGAGGAGAGGCGGCCGGCGAGGTCGGGGAAGCTCGCCGGAGGAGGGGACG
>NC_041389.1:60694099-60696427 GCF_002162155.2 Triticum dicoccoides | reverse complement strand
GGGGGCGACGGACGGACGTGTCCGGCTGCGGCCGGACGTGTTCGGTGGCGGCGGGGAGGATTAGGCTAGGGTTTGGACCTGGATTTGGACGGGGGAAGGCATATATATAGTTTCTGGGAGCTAGGAGAGTCCAAATGGAGCACTGTTTTCGGCCACGCGATCATGATCGAACGGCGGAGAGCATGGACGGGGTTTGGATGGGTTTTAGGCCACTTTGGAGGGGTGTTGGGCTGCAAACAAAAGAGGCTTTTGCGGTTACCCGGTTAACCGTTGGAGTATCAAACGGACTCGAAATGGCACGAAACTTGACAGGCAGTCTACCGGTGCTATACCAAGGCCGCTTGGCAAACCTCGGTCCATTCCGAGAACATTTAACACCCTCACACAAAAAGAGGCAAAAGGGGCCGCCGGGAGACATAGGAGTGTCGGATTGCAAAACGGACAACGGGGAAAATGCTCGGATGCAAGAAACGAACACGTATGCAAAATGAAATGCACATGATGACATGATAAAATGCAACACGCAAGCAAATGACAAGGCAATAACGGCGAATAACTGACAGACACCTGGAGCATCGAATCTGGGGCGTTACCCGGGCACCCTCCGTGACCTGCACCAAGTAGTGCCTGGCCGGATATTGACCCCCTACCGGATCCTGAGACGCTATCATAGTGGCATCCATATCCGTCTAATATGCTTTAACACGTGCAAGGGCCATCCGCGCACCCTCTATGCATGCTGACCTCCTCATGGCATCTATCTGGGGCATGACCCCAAGGAGCTGTTGCACTAAACCAAAGTAGTTGTCCGGCTTAGGCTCCTTTGGCCAAAGATGATCTATTACAGACCGCATCGCAAGCCTGGACAGCCTGTGAAGCTCCGCCACAGCAGCCATCTTATCACTTAATGGCAGCGGGCGAGTGGGAGCATGGAACTGCGACCAAAAAAGCTTCTCCACCTCCTTTTCACCCTGATCTTTGAAGAACTCCATAGCATCAGCCTTGCTCTTCGCCAGGTCCGCGTATGCGTTCGGCGAGCTCCAGCGTCCATCAAGGGGAGCGTACTTCGGATCGAAGAACTTCGTTCGCAGCAAATAGGAGCCTCTAGCCGCGATTTTTCCGGCCTGTTGAAGCTCCTTCTGCGCACCCCTGAGCTCGGTCAGTATTTCCTTGGTGGCATTCAGTGCCTTGCTTAGGTCAGCCGACTTATCTTCATGCTCCTTCTTCAGGAGCTTATATCGGTCAGCGGCATGCTTTAACTCGATAGCCATTTCGTCTATCTTTTCCTCGCTTCGGCGATGAGCAGCCTGTTCGGCTCTCAATTCCTCGGCCGCCTTTAGGGCAGCCACATTGCTCACCCGAGCTTGTTCCTTGGCTAGAGCAAGTTCAGCCCTCAGGGCCTCCACGGCAGCAGCACCATCTGCAGTCCAAACAAATTATATTACTACATGCCACCTTAATATTTTCCTATGCAATAGGAGACAGGGCACATACCTTGTGATGTATCCAGCCGCTCATTCATCAGAGTAATATCGGCATCAATCGACCCAATTTGCCTCGATAGTTCGGCAACTTCAACGGACGGGACGGCGGCCGGACCCACAGGTACTTGCACACACTTACAGCACTATCATTGGTTTATGTTCCCCCGTTTGCCGCCTTGGGCGGGCAACCAGAGTCTCAGGGGCACTACTAGAAAAACCCCTACTAATGGCGCACCTAGTATGGCCATTAATGGCGCATCTGTGGTGCGCCATTAACAGCACGCCATTAGTAATTTTTACTAATGGCGCACCAGTGGTGCGCCATTAGTATCTGGTATACTAATGGCGCACCACTAGTGCTCCATTAGTATAGGCCACGGTGCGCCATTAGTATGCCTCCCAGGGGCCATGTATACCCAGGTGCTTTGGATACTAATGGCGCACCACAACTGGATGCGCCATTAGTAACCGCGGCATACTAATGGCGCACTGTCCTGTGATGCGCCATTAGTGATGCGCCATTTTGAATCTAGATCTGGATCGTGAATTTTTGCCCATTTTTTGCTTGTTTTTTTTGCTTGTTTTTTGGCACGACAATATTCTCAAATTTTGTTCCTGTTTTTCGATCTTGTTGCCATGGTCTTTTGCCAGAGAGGAGTTCGCCGGAGAGGAGGAGGAGGAGGTCGCTGGAGAGGAGGAAGGAGAAACCATGAGGGGATGGGAGGAGCTCACCGGAGAGGAGGGAGGAGGAGCTCACCGGAGAGGAGGGAGGAGGAGCTCACCGGAGAGGAGGGGATTTTTTGCCTCACCGGAGAGGAGGGAGGAGGGAGAGGAGGGAGGAGGA